>NC_135802.1:55832678-56132678 GCF_964213995.1 Mustelus asterias
ATATACCCTTCCAAATGGAGTTTGCCAAAGGCTGTGCCTTCTTTCGGTCCACCCTTCTGCATCCCCCTCCCCCCTTACAGGGTAACTTCAGGCCCTGGCCCCTTTGCAGTGCCAACCTGGCACTGCCCTGGCACCCTAACAATTGCAGCCTGGCACTGCCAACCTGTGCTGGGGGCAGTGCCAGGGATGGGCCCTCAGGGGAGCCCAATTTTGTGTGGTGGGGGTGGGGGTGCACTGAGGCTTTTGACGGGGCGGAACTTAGCGGGCATTGAGGGGGGGGACCTTGCAGATTGTGGGGGGGGGAGGGAGTGAGCATTGAGAAAGGAAATGGGGGGGGGAGCAGCAGTGATACTGCTGTGGTGGTTGTGGGGGCAGTGACAGAGTCCCCGATAATTGTGTTGTTGGGGGGCGAGCCCCTAATACCTTTATGTGGGGGTTGGGGGGGGGGGGGGGGTGGGGGGAAGGGGGCGGGGTAGGAAAAGTTTAACGTCAAATCTGATCGAATCACCCTTTTAAAAGGTTGCCCCAATCTCTGTGGAGCTGGCCTTGCTGGCTCAATCAGGCCCCGCCCTGCAGTACAGTAAGCTAACCCAAGGTATTATATCATTATAATGACATGGCAACCTCCAGTTTACATCTGGTGTCCCTTCATGTTGCAGCAGGCCTTCCCACAACATACCCAAAATGGCAGAAAATTGCTCTGAATGGTCACTTAAGTGGCTCAATCTGTTGATCTATGGGAGGCCAAGCTTTCAGCTTTATTGCCACTATTTTTCCTGTTGCCATGCTATATTTCCAGCAATGAGATGTTGGGATCCCTTCACAATGCCTTCCCCTGCCCTTTTACCAGTCTTCCTGTTTCACAGCCCACTGCTAATGCACTTGGAAAATTCAGTCCATAATCTCTTAACACATCACTGCTTGGTGGGATTGTGGTAGTTTTGACATCTGGAATAGATGAGTTATATGAGAGAGTGATAGATGGTCCCACTGGTCCTCCTTCTATGATCTCTGACCCCCTTGGCCCACCACATTTTCCCTTCTTCCTGCTGCATACTGAGACTTATGATACACACATGTAGAATCACAGAATCTTTATGAGGAGGACATTTGACCCATTGAATCTGCACTGGCTCTCTGAAAGAGCATTCTACCTAGTCCCACTCCCCTGCCTTATCTCTGTAACCTTGTACATTCTTGACTTTTAGATAGCAATCCTCTTTGAATAACTCGATCAAACTCACCTCCACCACCTTTTCAGGAAGTTCGTTCCAGAATCTTGCTAATCTTTGGGTGAATTTCTTTTCCTCACATTATTTTTACTCCTTTTGTGAATTAATTTGAATCTCTGCCCTCTAATTCTTGGTTCTTTCTTCAGTGGGGGAAGTTTCTCACCATTTATCCTGTCCATACCCCTCAGCATCTTGATTACCCCCATCAAGTCTCCTCTTAGTCTTCTTTTTCCCAAGCAGAATAGTCCCAATCTCTCCAATCTAGTCTCATAGCTACAGTTCTTTATCCTAGGAATCATTCTTGTGAATCTCCTCTGTACTCCCCCTAATGTCTTCACATCCTTCCTCAAGTATGGCATCCAGAACTGAATGCAGTACTCCAGATGTGGCTTCAATGCTCCTATTAATGACGCCTAAATTCTTATATACTTTATTAACTGCTCTCTCAACATGCCCTGCCATCTTCAAAGACTTATGTACATATACAACAAGGTCCCTATGTTCCTGCACCTCCTCCAGAGTTTCACCCTTTATTTTATACTAAGAAAGCCATAAAGAAAGGACGACTAAGAAAGCCATAAAGAAAGGAAGGATAGACTATGAAGCTAGGCTAGCAATTAATATAAAAAATGATAGTAAAAGTTTTTATAAATATATAAAAAGAAATAGAGTGGCTAGAGTGAATGTTGGACCCTTGGAGGACGAGAGGGGGGAGTTAATAGTGGGAAATGAGGATATGGCTGAGTCTTTAAATAAGTTTTTTGTGTCGGTCTTCACGGTGGAGGACACAAATAGTTTGCCAAATATTAACGATAGAGGGTTGGCAGCAGGAGAAATACTTAATACAATTAATGTTACCAGAGAGGCAGTGCTGGGTATACTAATGGGACTGAAGGTGGACAAGTCCCCGGGTCCGGATGGAATGCATCCCAGGGTATTGAAAGAAATGTCAGAGGTAATAGTGGATGCGTTAGTGATTATTTATCAAAACTCGTTGCATTCTGGGGTAGTGCCGGTTGATTGGAAAACGGCTAATGTTACGCCGCTGTTTAAAAAAGGAAGGAGACAAAAGGTGGGTAACTATAGGCCGGTCAGCTTAACGTCTGTAGTAGGGAAAATGCTGGAATCCATTATTAAAGAGGAGATAGCAGGGCATCTGGATAGAAATGGTTCGTTCAATCAGACGCAGCATGGATTCATGAGGGGAAAGTCGTGCTTGACGAACATGTTGGATTTTTATGAAGATGTGACGAGGGCGGTTGATGGAGGAGAACCGGTGGATGCGGTGTTTTTGGATTTCCAAAAGGCGTTTGATAAGGTGCCCCATAAAAGGCTGCTGAAGAAGATTAGGGCACACGGAGTTGGGGGTAGTGTGTTAAAGTGGATTGGGGACTGGCTATCCGACAGGAAGCAAAGAGTCGGAATAAATGGGTGTTTTTCCGGTTGGAGGAAGGTAACTAGTGGCGTGCCGCAGGGATCGGTACTCGGGCCGCAACTGTTTACCATTTATATAGATGATCTGGAGGAGGGGACGGAGTGTAGGGTAACGAAGTTTGCAGACGACACAAAGATAAGTGGAAAAGTGAATCGTGTGGAGGACGGAGAAGATCTGCAGAGAGATTTGGACAGGCTGAGTGAGTGGGCGAGGATATGGCAAATGGAGTATAACGTTGAGAAATGCGAGGTTATACACTTTGGAGGAAATAATAACAAATGGGATTATTATCTCAATGGAAACAAATTAAAACATGCTACCGTGCAAAGGGACCTGGGGGTCCTTGTGCATGAGACGCAAAAGCCCAGTCTGCAGGTACAACAGGTGATCAAGAAGGCAAATGGGATGTTGGCCTATATTGCGAAGGGGATAGAATATAAAAGCAGGGATGTCTTGATGCACCTGTACAGGGCATTGGTGAGGCCGCAGCTGGAATACTGTGTGCAGTATTGGTCCCCTTATATGAGGAAGGATATATTGGCATTGGAGGGAGTGCAGAGAAGGTTCACCAGGTTGATACCGGAGATGAGGGGTTTGGATTATGAGGAGAGGCTGAGGAGATTGGGTTTGTACTCGTTGGAGTTTAGAAGGATGAGGGGGGATCTTATGGAGACTTATAAGATAATGCGGGGGCTGGATAGGGTGGAGGCGGAGAGATTCTTTCCACTTAGTAAGGAAGATAAAACTAGAGGACACAGTCTCAAAATAAAGGGGGGTCGGTTTAAGACAGAGTTGAGGAAGAACTTCTTCTCCCAGAGGGTGGTGAATCTCTGGAATTCTCTGCCCACTGAGGTGGTGGAGGCTACCTCGCTGAATATGTTTAAAGCGCGGTTGGATGGATTCCTGATCGGTAAGGGAATTAAGGGTTATGGGGATCAGGCGGGTAAGTGGTACTGATCCACGTCAGATCAGCCATGATCTTATTGAATGGCAGGGCAGGCTCGAGGGGCTAGATGGCCTACTCCTGCTCCTATTTCTTATGTTCTTATGTTCTTATGTTCTTATACTGTCTTTTCATATTCTTTCTGCCAAAATGAATCACCTTTGCATTGAACTTCATCTGCTGCTTGTCTGACCAATCAAACAACATGTCAATGTCCCTTTGGAGTTCAAGATTAGTTGACAACATTTCCGATCTTTGTATAATCTGCAAATTTTGAAATCATGCTCCGAACACCACAATCTAGGTCATTTATATATATATAAATATATCAGGAAGAACAAGAGTCCCAACACTGACTCCTGGGGAACTTCACTGTTAACATTCCTCCAATCAGAAACACAGCCATTTATCACTACTCTCTCTACTGTGGAGAGGATTGATTTAGATGACTCTGTTTTCACTTTCTGGAGCTGTGTTTGTTGGAGGACCTCGGCAGACACTCTTTAGTCACACCACTCTCATATTAACTTATTATCATGATGTGAGCTGGGAGGCAAGCACAAACAAATTTGTACACGCGTCTTTAATTGGTGCTTAACAAACCAAAACAAAAAAAAATGCATGTATTAGCAGACATTAAACCAGACTACTCCTCAGAGAAATTGAAAACTTGGGCAAAATTAGTAAATGTTCTGTTGCTGATGGACAGATTAATGCATGTATTGGCTCTAATGCACAGAAGATTACACTAGGTGTTTGCCTTTTAATGTTACAGTTGGCAACAGGTTAGTTACAGGTTCAGTTGGGCATCAGTGATTCCAACCATAGCCAATGAAGCAACATCACTTGGGTAAATCTACCAAAACACTGATGTCAGAAGTATATTATAAATTACGATGATCTCCAATTCCAAAACTTAAGTGAGATTTGGCCTTAAAGGATTATCCTGAATTATATAACTAAAAACTGTAAAACATTAATTTATGGCAGGAATTAGAACTATAGAATTATTATTAATCAAAAACATGCAGGAAAAGCAGGAATTGTTCCTCTCTATTGCTATAAAATTGCTTCTCACCATATTGAATAGCATTCACTTCATTAAATATAGCATTCCTTGTATCAATACAACTAGTTACAAAAGCAATAATACAATAGCAGTACCTTATCAACTATTGTTTATCGTTGTTTGAGATTATTAAGTTGTTAAAGATGAGTTTGAAATAATATTTCAAGTAATCTGATATCAATTTAACATTCCCATAATCATTTGTGGTCAGCTAAACATATATCATTAAGATAATCTGAGATAACATTATTTGCGCTACATACATATGAACCTTCAAATCACTTACAGCTCAGAAATATTGTAAACATCACCCATGGAACCAATAAATTATAAATTAATAAGCTAGTAATGAAGCACTAGTTACAACTTATGGCAAAAAATGGAAATGTAGAACTACCACTGAACATAATAATAGTTACTTATATCTATTACAATAAATTATATCTTTACTTGTCAAAATGAACCAAGATGGATTCACTCGGAAACCTCCTAAAAAATAAAAGGTTCATCAGACCGATGGGTTTACGTTTTAAGAAGGTTCATGTAACCCATCCAGAGCAAGTACGTTTGATCACTCAAGAGTACATTCATCTGACTAATCCTAGCGAGGGTGACAGGATCACAGCAGTGAAGCGAGAGTTCATCCTCCCAGCAAAACTTGGTGAAAAAGGCTGACCAAGAGGCCAAAATGGAACAGTGTCGTCACCTTTAAGGTTGACACACTGACGAAACCTTGTAAAAATGTGGTTCTGTATCAGACTATAATGAAACTGTTAAAGACACAAGCTATGTTGATGCAAGATCCACTAAAAAAAAAGGACAGCATCTTGTGCTTCTGTAAATTTCTTTGTTATTCGTGAATCGGTTTAAAATGATGAAAAAGAGGGAAAAAAATATTTCAAAAGAATAAAAATGAAGCCATCTTTTGATGATGATGGTTCATTTTTTTCCTTAGGAGGGAGTGTTATGAAGTTGCCTATATAAGGTTTGACAAGTGTAACTATTGAGAAGAAATGCTAAGAAAACCAAAATAAATCACATAGCATTGTCTCTTTCATAAGCATGTGTCATTGTGCTTGGGATTTTAGAAGCCAACTTTGCAACATTTGTGTTCAAAGCAGCATCCAGAGTTCCAGCAGAGCAAAACAAGATTTTGAACTTGGACCAATGAGTTTAAAGCAAGCACTCAAAGACACAGAACCAATTGAATTCAAATTTGAGTGTTGTTGACGGCCTCAAGCCACTCATATTGCCGGAATACTGGGAGGTAATTCCACGTATTTAAAACCAGACAAAAAGAGATGACAGTTAGAGTATGCTTGCTACCTCTTGAGGAAAAGAGGTTAGGCAAGAGTCTCATTTGAAATACTGCAGTTTGAATACATAGCTTCATCAAATCACCATCAAATAGAAGGAGAAACCAACTCAGAGAGTATTCCAGACCAAAGCATCAGAAGAAAGTTCATACTTTCAACAGATGCCTGGTATTATATCATTTGAGAGTGACTAGATTCTGTAGTGAATTATTTCACAATTCCTAAATGAGTTTTGTAATTGGAACAGCATTCTATTGGGGAGTTTATTCAGTTTGTAAATTGTCTTAATAAGGTTGTCACCAGTTTTGAAAAATAAAGACATGTTAATTGTTCATGATAGAGAGTGGCAGATCCTGCTTTAATTTACCAAAACCAGTAGCTTCCTACTATCTCATGCACACTTAAGATTACGAGGCGAGGTATATCCCTTTGGGAGGGGTTCTGAAATCGTGCAGAGGGAACCATCATCTCCGTGTCGTAACACTCCTGAACTCAGCATTGAACCAGTGCTGCTTGATGGTGATTAAAGAGAGATATATGCTCGTCCATGAGGATTGGGAGTTTTTCAATTCTTCTTCTGCTCTTGGCCACACTGAACCTTTGAGATTCTAGATCTAGATCACCAATTAGCAAGGTGACTGCACCATATCACGTGTCTTCATGCTGGAGGTGAGTCTTTCAGATAAATTTGCAATTAGCCTACCTGATGTGAAGCTAATGTTGTAGACTGGGTGCCTGACATAGAAACTGCATGAATTAATGGCCCATATTTTGTGGCAATAATGATGGCAAAACTACTGGCATTCACCTCTGAAACTGATTCTGCTCATTCTGAAGTCCACATGTACATTGTTAAATACTTTTAGCTGAACATGTATTCAGCTGCATGTGGGAGCTCCCCAGCACCATCTCCACTCATAGGAGTGAAAGGGTTCAGCATGGGACTTTCAGGTGAGATACCTTTTTAAATGTTATTTTTGCAGAGTGAGTGAAAGTGCTGTGCTCAGCATTATTGGAGGAACGCTGAAAAGCTGCTGGAGTCAGAAGGGGACACTATACATGGCTAAGGATGTCAGAGGAATTTGAAGGCTTATCAGCAGAAAGCTTGTTATGAGTAATGGGATAATCATTGCATATCCTCTGGGGCTGCAGAATGACAGGGACATGACCCCGAACATGACTGCAGCCGACTCATGCTCAATGTCTCAGTACCTGCAGTTCCTGTCTCTATATCACCCATTAAAGTATGCTCAGAGCCATTACCTGCTCTTGCTCATATACTTCATGGTGAGAATGCACTGACTGGCTAGGCAGCAGAAGAGAGGGTTGCATGAGGAAGGCGGGACTAACTGGGAAGCAGGAATTCTATGGTCACATCATCTGCAGCTTGCATTTCATGCTGGAGGGCTGGATGTGGGTGATATTGATTTGAGAAAGTGCATCAAGCAGGACCCATATCATCATCCTGAAGGTTCTTGGCAATGCTGGATGATTTGGCCTCAGTCACTATTGGCTTCTAACGCAAAGCACTGTCATTTCTAAGGGGTGCTGAAATGCTGCATGTGTTCCTGCTTCCTAATCGTTCCCTGCTGCTAACTTTGGTTATGTATGGCCTGCAGGAGAGAGGTACTCAGTGAGAATGTTGTGCCGTGTTTGAGTGATGTGCCTTTCAGAGTTGCAGAGATGGAAGGATGTGGAAGCTGTGAGACATGAATTTAGAGCTGCGCAATGCAGTGGTAAAGTGGGCCATAAAGCGCTGAGCGCAATCGGCGCCGGTTTTTGCAGCCGGCGCCATTTTAGGAGCGCCGGATATCCGGTGCGGTCAGCCTCTCGCTGGAAATGGGCGAGAGGCAGGTTTAAAATATTTAAATCTATTGAAATGAGTATTTGCATCTGCCTCCTGAGCCTGGCGCACAATCGTCCAGGCTCAGCCCCCCTTTATGACCTCGCCAGGAAAGGTTCTCGCCGGCAAGGTATAGACATGTTCCCCATAAATGGGGAACAGTCGATCTGGCCTTGCCCGTGGAACCAGAGGCCACTGAGGCCCGCGGGAAGTCCGAGGGCAAGGAGGGGTGCCCCTTGGGCAGTGCCAGAGTGGCAATGCTACCCTGGCACCTGGGCAATGCCCACTGGGCAGTGCCAGAGGGTGGGGATAATGGGAGAGAGCTAATGGGGATGGGGTCAGTGGGGGCAGGGCTAATGTGGGAACAGGGCCACTGCCATTCTTCAGCGATTGGTGGGGAGGAGGAAGGGAGAGTGAGAGGGAACTCGCTGCCACTCTGCGGTCCGCGATCGGTGGCGGGGGTTGCGTGATTCCCCGCCACCGATCTGGGCAGTGGGGGGCCGGGGGGGGGGGGGGGGGTCGGCAGGGGCTGTATCTCAGGCTGTGGGCCCCTGCGATTGAAGCGGAAGGGAGCTGCTTCAGGCAGCTTGCAGCAGCAGGGGCCTGACAGCTCTCTCTTTTCTGTCCTGCTACTGCTAATGTGCATGCACAGCATCAGAGGCCTGCACATGTGAACTACCTCCCTCTGCAGGCTTCTGGGCACAGTAACCCCCACCCACTAGCTTCTGCAGTGCAAATCTGATGCGCTCAAAATTTTGCAGGCAGAGTGCGTATGGGGGGGGAATAAAAACAACCTGTTTAATCACCTTTGTTTTTAATGTTTTAAGTTTCCTTTGGAATTTGTTTTTGTTTAATGCAGTATCCCCCTAAGGGATCGCCACTTTATTTTGTCCCTTAATTTGTTAATTAGTTTTATTGATTTACCCCAAAATAGAATAAAAAATCAGAGGGCACCATGGGGACTCGAGTGCTTCACTGACCCCTTTAATTACATTTTGATTTGATGTTTTAAGTTTTCTTTGCATTTCTGTTTCTTACATCCCTTTAAGGGACTGCCTTGTTAGTTGTCCCTCTGTTTAATTGGTTTGCCAAAATCGGATAAACAGTGAGAGACTGAAACAGGGTTCTTGGGTTAGGACATACATCCTTGTAAAGTGCATCTATGTAAATAAAAGTTATAAAAGTGTGTAAATATTGGCTCGAGTTCTATTCTTCACTGCCTGGATTTCTGGAATCGAACACTGAAGTGGGTAATAGGTGTCATTGGAAGATGCATTCACTGACCTTAATCACTCACGTGAGATCATTGAACATTTTATTGCCTGAGTCTAGCTATTCACTTCTGTGCCTATCTACTCCTATTCCTTTTGCACTGTGTGCCCAGATGGTCTCCTGCCCCCTGTGGAATGTGAGCTCTCTCCTCCTTTCCACCTGCTAGACTAAGACCTCCAGCGCTGTATCAGAGAACCTGAAAGCTCTCTCAAGCACGTTGCTCCATTCCAGAAACCCTTCCACCAGCTACAATCTCCCTCGCTTCGACTGGACAACGATTATCGCACATCATGACTCCTGCACCTACTAATGGGCCTAACTCATGTTTTCACTCTGAGTAACCAGCTGCGTTGTATTTTCTTCTTTGTTGAATCCTTCAAAGTTTTGCAATGATTATTGAGTTACATTAATGTTCTGTTCCTGGCTTCATTCTGGAGTTCATGCTTGAGCTGCTTTTCAAATGGGAAGTTAATCAGTCTGTAGGGGGTGGTGGTATCAGTCTTCAAAGAGATCCACGTAATTTCTGATGGCATCGTGAAAACAAGAGACAGAATAAGAAACACACAGTTTCCTCGGAGCACTCTGCATAGGTTTTGCAATGAGATGAGAAGCACCTATTTATCATAACCTGATATGTGCACTCTCCAAGGACATCCTGTATTCAGTTTAGCAGCTTGCAAGATACACCACAAAAGGCGAACTTCAAAAGGAGGTTAGGGTGTTAAACAATACTGAAAGCATCAGTGGCCACTCTTGTACGTCTAGATATTATTTCCATGGAGGACATAATTGATTCTTTCTCTAAAATACCTTTACCTACAATTGTAAAGCACTCCATTAACTTAAGATTCAGTGTAACATCCATTATCCACCACAATGGAAAGACTCTTGTGAATAATGGAAATGAAGAGGTAATTAAGAGTTGCTCTTACATATATGACACAGGATTACCCTAGGCATACTAATGACATATACAATGCAAACTAGTCATTCTATTCACCACAATAAAGTGAAAAATATGAACAATAGAGGAAGGCACGCAATGAAGCAATGTCATCGAATAGAATCCCTACAGCGTAGAAGGAGGCCATTCTGCCCATCGAGCCTTCACCGACCACGGTCCCTCCCAGGCCCTATCCCCATAGCCTTACCCTAGCTAGTCCCCCTGACACTAAGTGGCGATTTAGCATAGCCAAGCCACCTAACCCGCACATATTTGATCTTGCACAAGGCTTTGACCAACAGAAATTCAAGTGAGTATTCAGGATAGTAGATAATAAGAGGAGGTTCTGTGACAAACCGGATTAAGGACATATTATTGCATTATTGGATTATGTACAGAAAACCAGTAAGAATGTAAATAGATGGAAATATAGGGAATTCGGAGAGTTTCTAATAATGATAAAGCAGAAAATGATGCAGCAAATATGTTTAATTTCTTCTTAGTCTTCCCCTTCTTCCTCTGAAGATTTCAATATTCATTAAAAATTTCAAATTCAGCCAGTGTGCTCAGTGCTGCATTACATTGGTAAATAGTTTCTGTACTCTTATCTCTCAGGATTACTTATAATATTCATGACTGCCTGTCACAAATGTAGAATCAGGCTCACCGTGTTATTATTTGATACCCTGTATTAACATCCAAATCCATACATGCAGAGGTTAATTAATAATTAAGTCACACATAAGATATGTGGAAGAAAAAGAAATGCTCATCATCTAATTTTAGGAAGCCTTCTGAACATTTTAATGCAGATAATTGTTCAAATCTGAAACTGCCACTATTTAATCCCAAATTATGTCTCACAGACAGATTTTGCACATCCTATTTTGCATGTTGATAAATGATTAAAGAATTGTAAATGGCTGAAGTCAGGCTTAGGATTCCCCTTTATGTTTAGAGGGACATCTGATGTGCATCGTAGAGACACTACAATATCCACACTGATTAAATGATAATGGAAGAATGTGCTTACTATTCTGACAAATTAAGGGCAAAAGAAATAATTAAACAATTTATTTTAGCTAACTGGGAAATTATTTTAAAAATGGAATGGGGGTAAACTTTCAAATTATGCAATAAATTGTCATAATTTTAAGGCTAATGTCTAGCCTGCTGGCTCTATTATTTAA
Source organism: Mustelus asterias (assembly GCF_964213995.1). Lineage (NCBI taxonomy): Eukaryota > Metazoa > Chordata > Chondrichthyes > Carcharhiniformes > Triakidae > Mustelus > Mustelus asterias. Next base: position 55,843,922 of record NC_135802.1, read on the forward strand.
ATAGAGGTGGGAGGTGATGGCCCAGTGGTATTATTGCTGGCCTATTAATCCAGAAACTCAGCTAATATTCTGGGGACCTGGGTTCGAATCCCGCCATGGCAGACGGTGGAATCTGAATTCAATTAAAAAAATCTGGAATTAAGAATCTACTGATGACCCTGAAACCATTGTCAATTGTCAGAAGAAACCATCTGGTTCACTAATGTCCTTTAGGGAAGGAAATCTGCCATCCTTACCTGGTCTGGCCGACATGTGACTCCAGAGCCATGGCAATGTGGTTGACACTTAAAGTGTCCTATAAAAGCAACTAGGGATGGGCAATAAATGTTGGTCAGCCAGCTACGCTCATGTCCTGCGAATGAATAAAAAAAGTATAGCAGAAATCTATGGTGTTTATGGCAATATTTAATTTGCTTAATAAAGCTAGGCATGCAGATGTAATCCTTTGTAGATTGCACTGCATGAATGAACAGCCGCAGTGATCATTGACAAAGGATGAATGGAAAGTTATGAACAGGGTTTTCTCACAAGACATTGGAAACTGCACAAACAGCCCATGGCAACATATCCATTGGGGAGTGAATTTCTCACATTTGGTACATGCTGCAAGGTACCAAATCCAGGCAGTGCTGAACATTGAAATTTACCTCACTATTACGATATTTATTAAATTGCCAGTGCTGTTCGCTTCTGAGAATCATTCGTTTAAATTTGAAATTAATGTTATCAGTTGCTTAGCTGACACAAAGTGGCCTAGCATTGTGATGTTTGCTATTTTCCAGATTGAAAGGATATACAATGCTGATCTTCAAAGCTCTTCAGGCAACAACTTAACATGATCTGGGTAAAATGTTATACCTGAGCTATGCTGTCAGAGTGTAGCAGAGAGCAGCAAGCATGTCTTCCAGGTCATAAGAGACATGTTGATGGCAACTCGTCTGCTCTGGTGAGAAAACAATGTTGAAAAGTACATTCTAAATGTTAATACTTCTTCATTCATGCAAATCAGTTATTTATTTTAAAGGTTGCATCAGAGCTTTGTTAATTCTTTCCAAAATTGAGGTTCCTTGCCTTTGCTCATTCAGTCACAGCAGATATAGAAACCATGTGACGTAGATATATATATATGTGTCTGCTGTATTTGAATGCCGCATATTTTATCACTTAGTAAAGGATATATCACACGTACATTTGATTGGTTCAAATAAAACAGTCATAAATCACAAAAATGCTGGAAAATCTCAGCAGGTCTGACAACATCTTTGGAGAGGGAATAACCCAAAAGAGAAAATGCTGGAAAATCTCAAAAACAAGGGGAAAAGACTGCTAATGGCAGTCCACAGACAGAATAAAGGGTGCGAATAGCCAAATGACAGAGAAGCTATAGTCAGAGGGTAAGCTGTGACAGATAAAGATTGGGGGGGGAAATGGGTGGGAGAGAGATAAATTTTAGAAAGGGGAAAAGGGGAAGCAAAGGGGGAGAAAAGGTAAGGAAAGGGTGGGATAAATTAGGGGGAAAGAGTGGAGAGAAGAAAAATGAAGAAAGACAATAAAGAAATAAAAGGTAGAGAACAGTAAAATAGCAAATAAAATGAAAACAAAGGGGTGGAGGTGGGGTAGAGCAAATCATCTGAAGTTGTTGAGTTCGATGTTGAGAACCTAGCCGGAAGATGAGATGAAATGAGATGCTGTTCCTCCAGTTTGCGTTGAGTTTCACTGGAACATTGCAGCAGGCCAAGGACAGACATGTGGGCATGGGAGCAGGATTGTGTGTTAAAATGGCAAGAAACAGGAAGGTCAGAGTCCTGATTGCGCACAGACCGAAGGTGCTCAGCAAAGCAATCACCCAGTCTATGGACTGACCTCTACCTTGCAGAGGCTGAGCGCCAACTCTCAGATACTTCCTCCTAGCTCCCCCGGACCATGACCACTTCACTGAACATCAAGCTATTATCTCCAACACTGTAACCGACCTCATTTCCTCTGGATGCCTTCCCCCCACAGCTTCCAATCTCATAATCTCCCAACCCCGATGCAGAGGAGACCACATTGGGAGCAGCGAATGCAATACACCAAATTGAAAGAGGTGCAAGTGAAACGCTGCTTAATCTGGAATGAATGATTTGGACCTTGGATGGTAAACATGGAAGAGGTAAAGGGGCAAGTGTTACACCTTCTGCAATTGGTGGTGGCATCACAGTGGAGTTGGCGAAATGGCGGAGGATTATCCTTTGCAAGCGGAGGCTGGTGGGGTGAAATGTGAGAACAAGGGGGACTCCATCCTTGATCTGGGAGGGAGGGGAGGGGGTGAGGGTCGTGGCGTGGGAGATGGACTGCACGCTGTTGAGGGCCCAATTGACAGCTGTAGATGGGAATCCACGGTTGAGGAAAAAGGAGCACATATTAGAAATACCACTTTGGAAAGTGGCATCATCAGAACAAATGCGACGGAGGCGAAGGAGCTGAGAGAAAGGGATGGAGTCCTTATAGGATGTAGAGTGCGAAGCGCTGTAGTCCGGATAGCTGTGGGAGTCAGTGGGCTTGTAATGGATATTGATAGATAGTCTATTGCCGGAAATGGAGACAGAAAGGTCAAGGAAGGGAAGGGAAGTGACTGAGATGGACCAGGTGAAGGGGATGGAGGGGTTGAAACTTGAAGCGGAAGTTGATGAATTTTTTGAGGTCTGGATGAGGGCATGAAACGGCACCAAAATAGTCATCGATGTACCGGTAAAGGAGTTGTGGGAGGGGACCTGGGTAGACCTGGAACAAGGAATGTTCCACATACCCCATAAAAAGACAAGCGTAGATAGGACCCATGTAGGTACCCATTGCTATTCCTTTGATTTGGAGAAAGTGAGATGAGTTAAAGGAGAAGTTGTTGAGAGATAGAACGAGTTCAACCAGGTGGAGGAGAGTGGTGGTGGAAGGGAATTGTTCAGACCTCTTTTCAACAAAGAAGCGAAGAGCTCTCAGGTGTGGGATGGAGGTGTAGAGAGATTACACATCCATGATGAATAGGAGGTGATTAGGGCCTGCAAACTGGAAGCTGTCAATATGATGCAGGGCTTCAGAGGAACCCCAGATGTAGGTGGGGAAGGAATGGACCAGAGGGATGAGGATGGAGTCAAGATAAGAGGAAATAAGTTCAGTGGGGCAGGAGCATGCTGACACAATGGGCCTATCAGGACAGTCCTTTCTGTGGATTTTGGAAAGTAGGTAGAAGCGGGCTGTCCGGGGAGATTATGAGGTTAGAAGCTGTGGGGGGGGCGGGGAAGGCATCCAGAGGAAATGAGGTCGGTAACGGTGTTGGAATTAATGACTTGATGTTCAGAGGTGAGGTCATGGTCCAGGAGGAGGTAGGAGGAAGTATCTGAGAGTTGGCGCTCAGCCTCTGTGAGGTAGAGGTCAGTATGCCAGACGACAACAGCGCCCCCTTTGTCGGCAGGTTTGATGACAATGTCAGGGTTGGACCTGAGGGAGTGAAGAGCAGAAAAGAAAGTTCAGAAGGAGAGAGGTTGGAATGGGTGAGGGGGGCAGAAAAATTGAGACGGCCAATGTCCCGTTGACAGTTCCCAATGAAAAGATCAAGGGCAGATAATTGTCCTGGCGGGGATGTCCAATTGGAAGCAGAATGTTGGAGGCACGTGAAAGGAGAATAAACCCAATGTTTTGAGTTTGGGTGACCCTTAGTCAGAGCTCTAACGAAGGGTCATCCAGACTCAATCACTGGCTCTATTCTCCCTCCACAAATGCTGAGATTTTCCAGCATTTTCTCTTTGTGTTGTGGATTCCAGCACCCGCAGTATTTTGCCTTAGGCATAAATCATAGCTCAACAGATAAGAAATGTACCAACCAATAAGCAATAAGAGGGTACAAAAACTACAAATCAAAGTAGCATGCAAAGATGCTAACTACCAGTTAAGAATAAATAGTTACGGCATCTGTCCGTCTCTAGAGACAATGGAGTATTCCCCGGGTTACATATCACTTCTGGATTGGAGATTGTCTGCTGTGACTGAAGAAGCCAATTTACATGTCAACCCCTTCCATCGCTGGCACAGCATTAGCCCAATGTCAGCTGATGTTTTTTTCCTTCCAGTGGTCTCTCTTTTTTACCATCTGGTTGTGTTTTTTTTTGTGTGCTGCTTTTTCCACACCATTCTTGACTACTTGCCTCCAAACACTTTGGTCGGCATTGAGGCCTTCCCATGCATTGCCTCCAATCCTGGTTAATTTGCATCTTGTTTGCAGATATCCCTGGATCATAGATGTGAGTGAGCTGTTGGTAATGTGCCAGTAGGAAGCTCGGCATAGAACATGTCTTTGGAGATGTGGTCATCATCCATTCAGCACTCATGATCTAACCATCGGAGTCACTGCTGACCCAGGAGAACAAACATGCTGGAAATCTCTGCACGCTGTGTACTTCCATATTTGGCACTCTGCCTTTCCGGGAGGTGTCCAATATTCACCTGAGGCAGCCGAGGTGGAAGTTGTTTCATCACTTTTCTTGGTTGGCATAAGTTGCTTATGCTTCATGATTGTAAAGGAGGGTGCTGAGAACATAAGCCTGGGAAACACCGAACTCTGTATTTCCAGTTAGTTTGCTATTGGCTCACACTCAATTTTAACTTTGACATGACAGTTGTGGCAATCCTGGTGATTATTTAGGCACCAAGGGAAAGTTTGCTGGTAATTGTTGATCCAAGGTATATGGAGCTGTTGACAACATCCAGAGTAAGATTGAGTGCTCCCTTGTAGCTGATGGTTAACAACTGGTTGTAGGATCACAAGCATGAAGGGGAGGGCAATAGGTTACACCCTGCAGATATTTCTCAAAACCATTTTTGGTTGGCAACACGTTTTTCAGTTACCTAAGAATACAGGTAATATATAATATATAATACTTATAATAAGCACAGCAAGGTACGTAATTGAGGACAAAATAATTAATATTGTCCATGTGGTTTCCTCAGAACAGTTTTACCAGCAATGTTTCCCTCTGAAGATCTGCCCCTCTTTTAGAGGCACCTCATAGCTCTCATTGTCTCCGCTTTTAGCTAGCCAGACTAAAGATAGTATACTACAGCTCTCATTCACTGGGTGACTATTCCAGAAATGAACTCTATGTTTACATTGGATTACAAGAGATATACAGCACAACAATGGGCCATTCAAAACCAACCAATCCATATTGGCATTTATGTTCCACTCTAAATTCCTCCCATCCCTCCTCATCTAAATCTAGCCCTGTACCCTTTTTTTCCCTTCTCAATGAAATTTAGTTCCACGCGTTTGCCTTCTTTCTGAGTCCGTTAAACATAGAACATAGAACAGTACAGCACAGAACAGGCCCTTCGGCCCACGATGTTGTGCCGAGCTTTATCTGAAACCAAGATCAAGCTCAAGCAATTTCAGTTTGTTGTGGCATTCCGATAATAAAGAGAAATTCGAAGATGAGGACCCACCATCCATGGTTGAAGAAGTTCAGGAAAGCATCAAACTTAAGGAAAAAGGTCAGATGATTGATCAGAATATAATGACCGACAGAGAATGACTGAAAGGCTGATCCGCAGAAAGAAATTAGAGTGCGAGAGGAAGCTAACTAGAAATATAAAAACGGACAGCAAGAGTTTCGACAACTATTTAAAAAGGAAGAGAGTGAGTAAAAACTGAGTGTTGGTTCCCCCAGAATGTGACAATAGGGAGTTAATAGTGGATAATAAGGAAATGGTAGATGCCTCATTTAGAATATTGTGTACAATTCTGGTCACCACACTACCAGAAGGATGTGGATGCTTTGGAGAGGGTACAGAAGAGGTTTACCAGGATGTTGCCTGGTCTGGAGGGTATTAGCTATGAGGAGAGGTTGGATAAACTTGGTTTATTCTCACTGGAATAACAGAGGTTGAGGGCTGACCTGATAGAGGTTTACAAAATCATGAGTGGCATGGACAGAGTGGACGGTCAGGCGCACTTTCCTAGGCTAGAAAAGTCAAGTAGTAGGGGACATAGGTTTAAGATGCGTGGGGAAAAGTTCAGAGGAGATGTGCGAGGCAATATTTTTACACAGAGGGTGATGAATGTCTGGAACGCGCTGCCTGGGGAGGTGGTGGAAGCAGGTACTATAGCGGCATTTTAAGAGGCAAATAGATAAATACATGAATAGGATGGGAATGGAAGGATACAGACTCCATAAGTACATATGGTTTTAGTTTCGGCAAGTATCATGATTGGCGCAGGCTTGGAGGGCCGAAGAGCCTATTCCTGTGCTGTACTTTTCTTTGTTCTTTGTTCTTGAAATGAATTGTTATTTTGCTTCTGTCTTCACCATAGAAGATACAAAATACATTCCAGTAATAGCTGTAAATTAAGAAGTAGAGGGAGAGAAGAATTTAATGAAATTACAAAGACTAAGGAAGCTGTACTGAGCAAGCTGATGGAGTTGTGGGCTGACAAGTCTCCGGGTCCTGATGGACTTCATCCTAGGGTCTTAAAAGAGGTGGCTAATGAGGTAGTAGATGAGTTGGTGTTCATTTTAAAAATTCATCAGATTCTGAAAAGATTTCCTGATATAACTCCTCTAAGGAGGGAGGTGGAAAACAGGCAACTGTAGACCAGTCAATTTGACCTCCTGGTGTGGGGAAGGTGTTAAAATCCATCAGTAAGGAGGTCATGGCAGGGCACTTTGAAAAGCTCAAAGTAATTGAGAGCAGTCAGCATGGTTTTGCGAAAGAGAAATGTTTAACCAGTAGGAATTCTGTGAAGGAGTAACGTGCTGTGGATAAAGGGAATCTTGTAGACGTGTTGTACAAAGAATTTGATTTGATTTTGATTTGATTTATTATTGTCACATGTATTAACATACGGTGAAAAGTATTGTTTCTTGCGCGCTGTACAGACAAAGCATACCATACATAGAGAAGGAAACGAGAGTGCAGAATGTAGTGTTACAGTCATAGCTAGGGTGTAGAGAAAGATCAACTTAATGCAAGGTAAGTCCATTCAGAAGGCCAATGGGAGTGATTCTTTATTATGAGAGGAATTGAACATAAAAGCAAGGAAGTTGTGTTTCATTTGTACACGGCATTGGTGAAACCACATCTCAAATATCGTATGCAGTTTTGCTGTAGGAATAAAGGAATCCATGTTTGACCAACGCATACAGCTCTGATTCTGAATACTTCCTACTGAATCTTACTGAATCTCCCCAAGAATCTCACAATGGTGATGAAGAGGATGAAAAATAGGAAACATAGCTTTCAGGCATGCAACTGTAAGGGAAGATGTAAATGCATCGGAGGTGGTTCAGATGAAGTTTATTAGATTAATACCAGGAATGATTGGAGTGTCTTTTGAGGAAAGGTTGGGAAGACTTGCTTGAGACTGCTGGTGAGGGGTGATTCCACTGAAGAATGTAAGATCTTGAATGGTTTTGACAAAGTGAGAAGTTTAACAACACCAGGTTAAAGTCCAACAGGTTTATTTGGTAGCAAAAGCCACACAAGCTTTCGAGGCTCTGAGCCCCTTCTTCAGGTGAAAAAGGGGCTTAGAGCCTCGAAAGCTTGTGTGGCTTTTGCTACCAAATAAACCTGTTGGACTTTAACCTGGTGTTGTTAAACTTCTTACTGTGTTTACCCCAGTCCAACGCCGGCATCTCCACATCATGACTACCTTTGACAAAGTGGACATGGAAAGGATATTTCCTTTTGTGGGTGAGTCCAGAACTAGAGGGCGCTGGTTTTAAGTTGGGGATCACCCTTTCAGGACAGAGATGAGGTGGCGGGGGGTGGGGGGGCGGGGGGGGGGGGGTGATTTTATGAGAAAAATTCTAGGTGCCTAGCTAGCATGAAAACTGGAGAATTTCAGACCTGTTTTTTGGTTGAGTCCAAATTGCATATCTTATGCATTCAGAGTAGCAAAGAATGGACTAGGCCATTTTTAACCACTGGAGGGAGGGGGTGGGGCTGAACTCACCAGGAAGGCTGCAGCAGCAGCTTAGAGAGCCATTGTGCATGTGCAGACCTATGTCGCTGCACATGAGCAATGGCAACCAGCAGAGAGCTGACAGATCTGAGAGAGAGATCTGTGAGCTCTCTGCTCCTGCAGCCTGCCATAACCCAACACCCACCCCCCCAGATATCCCGGGGGTCTGCTGCCGATTGCAAGTACCACTCTCCTGGAAATATTGCCGCCCCCACAACTGCCTAGACCAATCGTCCCTCCCCTCCCCTCCCCTCCCCTCCACCAATCATGTGCAGAGTGACAGCAGGGCCCCCTCCCTTCCCCACTGATCACGGGCAGAGTGACAGCGTGCCCCCTCTCCCTACCCGACTGGCCCACCCCATAGGCCCTGCTCCTTCAGACCATGCCCCTGTTGAGCCCGCCCCCTCAGGCCCCAGTGGGCAGTGCCAGGGTGCTGGGGGGGGGGGGGGGGGGGGGTGGCCTCAATGGCCTCTGGTTCTACCAGCAGGGCTATCACGACTGGTTACCATTCATGGGGATCATGTGTTCTCCTCGCTGGAGAGAACCTCTCCTGGCAAGGCCACAAAGGCAAGTAAGTCCGGGCTATTTATGATACATGATCAATGATCCTGATTGCCTCTTGTGCATCTAACAACAAGCTACAACTTGGATCTGTTCCCTAAACCTCCCATTTATAATGTAGGTAAGCATCTTCTCACAGCTGCATGCCTGAAAGCTATGTGAGATTCTTGGGAAGATTCAGTAAGATTCAGTAGGAAGTATTCAGAATCAGAGCTGCATGCGTTAGTCAAACATGGATTCCTTTATTCCTATAGCAAGGGAGAAATAACTGTAAAAGAGGGAGACAGGCTAAGGAAATGGGCGTTCACTGATGTGCAGTATTGTGACAAGCTGATGACAGCTGGAGCGTGAGTAGCACAAAAATAAACAATTGCTTTCAATTAAATTAAGCAATCTTTCCATTTTAATATCTCATAAATTCGATCGATTTTTTTTGCAGGAGCTCTATATTTGAATGGATATTATTGATTCCAACAAAATCAAAGTGGTTTAGAAATTGAAGTCACAAAACAGGAAGACTATATTTAACTCATAAACATTGAGTGACACAGACAGCTAAAGTAAAGCTTCTTGGAAGGTAAACTCATACAATGATGAGTTTTGTCTTCCTCTTTGAAAGTTGACCCCAATCTCTGGATTGCAGTTTTCCTCTGCATCTGAATTTATCTTCTCCTGGTCTTTCTAGCTTTCTTCTTATCCTTTTATGGAAACACAGGGATGTAGATATAGTGGTGATTTTTAAGGGGTGTCTTGACAACGACATGAATAAGATGGGAATAGAGGGATAAGGTCACCGGAAGGGTAGGAGGTTTTAGTTCAGTCGGGCAGCATGGTCAGTGCAGGCTTGGAGGGCCGAAGGGCCTGTTCCTGTGCTGTAATTTTCTTTGTTAGATTAAAATGGTCACAGCAAGAAATCAGCAGTATAGAGGAAGGATGGTGCATGTGAGCGCTTCTGGGTAGTCTCCAAACATTGGGATTGAGATATAAAATTGGAAGGGAATTGATATTGATTCACAAATATACTGATTTCTAGTGTGTGAGTGAATTAATATGAATTGTGTACCTACATTTGATTGGAAACATGCTTTATCAGCATTTCATAGAAATCCTACAGTGCAGAATGAGGCCATTCGGCCCTTTGAGTCTGCACTAACCACAATCCCACCCAGGCCTGATCCCCGTAACCCCATACGTTTACCCGCTAATCTCTCTAACTTACACACTCCAGGACACCAAGGGGCAATTTAGCCTGGCCTATCAACCTAACCCGCACATCTTTGGAGCGTGGGAGGAAACTGGAGCACCCGGAGGAAACCCACGCAGACACGGGGAGAATGTGCAAACTCCACACAGACAATGAACCAAGCCAGGAATCGAACACAGGTCCCTGGAGCTGTGAAGCATCAGTGCTAACCATTGTGTCACCGCTTGTATGTAAATTTTAGTGCAGCAATAGTTCGCTTCAAGGATGGCTTTCCAGCAATTTGAGTGTGTATGTGCTGCTCTGACAGACCTGTAAAAATTGTCAGATTACTTTCTGTGACCACTTTTATGTGATGGGCATTTCTGGTTGTGCTGGTGTGAGGCTGGCAGTTGAAATTCTCACTTGAAGGAAGGAGCAAGGAATTTAACTATAGCACTTAGATGATGGAGGAGCATTGTTCTCCAGACTCGCACATCATTTTCCTGACTTTACAGCATCTGCAGTGTTTAGGCATCCTGGCTTACCTATTGACATGAGTAGTGCAAGTAAATACATTTATAGAACTGTAATGTCCAAACTACGTTAGGGGTTGTGGATTTTAAACAAAAAGAAAAATACGTGGTTTGCACAGGCAGATTCAAACAAACTTCAACAGATTTATTCTAGGAGCTTTTGCCTGTACAGAGTAGAAAATGAAACTAAACAGCAGCCTGTGAAATACCCTAATGACATCACCATCAAATCATGCGATCAGCTCTTAAAGCAATCATGCAAACACTTAAATATATGACAAAAACCACAGATAAATTTCTTTTTCACCAACATTTTGCTTTTTCTGTGTTGATCTAATGGTACTTAAATTTATATGTGCTTTTAATTCTTTTACTTATTTATATTTTCCATAGAAACTTTGCAGTAATCAATTGGTTTTCTAATGAGAATACCCAATGTGAAAGGCTGGGAAGAGAATTGCTGTTGGAAAAGTTCCAAATGTGTCTGGATAATCTGTATTCCTCCAACAGTACCTGAACATCCGCTTCTGCAGGTAGAGGTGTCTGGACCTCACTTTGGCTAGCGATTAATTGCAGGCAGAGCATCCAATGCTCAACGCAAGTTATGATAACAGGTAAATGAGAAAACCTGATTCGATACTGCATGGGATTGTTTCTTAGAAGCTCCCCAATCATTGAATGTCAATGCTTTCCACTGTACTGTGGGAAATCAGACAGGTCAATGTACTCATCAACCAAGAAGGGCTGAATGGCTGCTCCTGCCAAGATGTCATCAGTCGTAATTCCTTGCCCCTTCAGCCTTTGAAAAAACTGGAATGGTTGCGATACCTTCTGAGTCCATCCAAAGCCACTCGGACGTTTTGCCGCCCCCTGCCTCACCCACCCTCTATGACATACATTTTTATTTACCTACATCCTGTTAAATGACAGCATGTAATCTTCCCACCCCCGCACAGACTCCTAACACCTCATCGAATCCATTTATAGACCTGTGGCAAATTGTGCATGAAGTTAGGTATGGAAAATTGCCCATTTCTTTTAGGAATGGCTGGCACCACCTGAGTAAATCAGACTTAGTATATTCCATGCTCATTGGGAAAAAAATAATGGGTGCTGGTTCCATTCTTGTGTTGTGCAGGCACTATCATTTTAGTGACTTCCAAATTCACCTCCAAGTCACACATTGAAGGCGATCTTACCAAAAATATTCTAAGTGCCGAATGAGCATGAAAATGGGAGAGAATTGCGTTGATTTTTTGGCGAGCTACCAGTTGCAATTGTACGGTACTTAGTTTAAGGAGGAACCCAGATGAAATTCTTTCTAGTTGGGGATGGGATGGAGCCTATTCTCGCCAGGAAGCCGGCTGCTGAGCTCCAGGGTCACCTTTGCACACGTGTCCCAATCTCCCAGTACACTGTGTACACGCAGTGTATGCAATACACTGGGAAATCTGTCACCACCTCCCCCCCATCACCACCACATTCCCCCCCAATCGCTGCCCCAGAAATCGCCAACCACCCCCTCTACAGATTACCCTCCCCTTCCCTCCCACCCCCCCAAAGAGCTCTTCCCCCTGTCTCCTCCATGGCTGCACCTCCATCATGGGCCAGGTAGGCAGTGCCAGATTTCCCAAAGGGCACTGCCCAGCCCTGCCCCCAACCATCATATCTGGTCCCCGTTGTTGGAGATCATATGTGATCCACGCCGATGAGGACCTCGATCATGAGCAGGTAAGTTCAAGTGAGCCCGGACGATAGCGTCCGGGACTCATTAATTATATGTAAATGTACTAATGAATATTATATTATTAAACTAGAAAGAGTGCAGAAAAGATTTACTAGGATGCTACCGGGACTTGATGGATTGAGTTATAAGGAGAGGCTGAATAGACTGGGACTTTTTTCTCTGGAGCGTAGGATGCTGAGGGGTGACCTTATAGAGGTCTATAAAATAATGAGGGGCATAGACAAGGTAGATAGTCAATATCTTTTCCCAAAGGTAGGGGGGTCTAAAACTAGAGGGCATAGGTTTAAGGTGAGAGGGGAGAGAAACAAAAGTGTCCAGAGGGGCAATTTCTTCACACAGAGGGTGGTGAGTGTCTGGAACAAGCTGCCAGAGGTAGCAGTAGAGGCGGGTACAATTTTATCTTTTAAAAAGCATTTAGATAGTTACATGGGTGGGATTGCCTGAGTAGGATTGTGGTCGGTGCAGACTCGATGGGCCGAATGGCCTGTTTCTGCACTGTAGGGTTTCTATGACTTTCTTTCTTTCTATGGGTACAATGGGTATTGAGGGATATGGGCCAAATGCGGGCAATTGGGATTAGCTTAGGGGTTTTTAAAAAAAAGGGCGGCATGGACAAGTTGGGACGGAGGGCCTGTTTCCATGCTGTAAACCTCTAAATTGGCTTTGTGCCCTTTATGGGCTTGGAAACGATTTCACCGGCAAATCAGCGGAGGGAACATCGAGAGGTAAAGCTGGGTGTGGACCCGATTTTCTTTTGCCTCTCGCCCAATCTTACCAACTCGCCACGCTGATCAACTGGCAGGATGACGCAGTAAGATCACCCCCCTCATCTTGAATTGGAAATGAATTACCATTCCTGCACTATTGCTGGGTCATAACCCCTCCCTAACGGCACTGCGGTGTACCTACACTACATGGATTGCTGCAGTTTACAAAAAAGACTCACTGCTACCTTTCACTCACTGCTGACCTTGAAGGACACTACTTAAAGAGATCTAACTCACTCTGTGGCTTGGATTTCCCCTTCCCCAATGTTTGTTTGAATCTGGCACCTGTCAAAGGGACTTTCAACCATTTAGCAACAGTGTTGTTATCAAGCAGGACTAGCACTCAATCACATTGAAGTATTCTCACAGACATCAAACTGAGAAGTAAATGCACTGATTATCGTTATTTTAAATCCTAGATAGAAGAAAATAAATGGTTGGAACATTGATATGGTAATAAGTTAGAAGATGAAATAGTACAAACGATTAAAAAAAGAATGTTTTTTAAATATGTGGACTTCCTTTATAATATTGTTGAAATCTTGCGTTCCACAAATCATAGAATCATAGAAACCCTACAGTGCAGAAGGAGGCCATTCGGCCCATCGAGTCTGCACCGACCACAATCCCACCCAGGCCCTGCCCCCACATATTTACCCGCTAATCCCGCTAACCTACGCATCTCAGAACTCTAAGGGGCAATTTTTGACCTGGCCAATCAACCTAACCCGCACATCTTTGAATAAAAAACAATTTCTAGGGTCAATGACTTTTTTCAGCAGTAGTTATGAATTTATTACAGAGTTAGTTATCTCTAGTGCTGATCTCGATGCATTCCCAATGTTAATTGTTCAACCATTGGTGGTTGTGCATTTAGTCACCTAGACCTCAAGCTCTATAACACAATTCCAATGCCTCTCTGCCACTTTGCCTCACTTTCCTCCTTTAAGACACTCTTTAAAACCTACTTCTTTGACCAAGCTTTTGGTCATCTGACCTAATACGTCCTCACCGCGCCAAAGACCCGAGTTCGATTCTAGTCTCGGGTGACTGTCTGTGTGGAGTTTACACGTTCTCCCCGTGTCTGCATGCGTTTCCTCCGGGTGCTCCGGTTTCCTTCCACAGTCCAAAGATGTGCAGGTTAGGTGGATTGTCCATGCTAAATTGCCCCTTAGTGTCCCAGGATGTGCAGGTTAGGGGGAATTAGCAGGGTAAATATATGGGATACAGGGATAGGGCCGAGGTGAGCTACTCTGTCAGAAAGTTGGTGCAGACTCAATGGGACGAATGGCCTGCTTCTGCACTGTAGGGATTCTATGAGGCTGAATATCATACCATGTTTTATATTGCTCCTGTGAAGTGCCTTGGGAAGTTCCATTAAGTCAAAGGCATAATAACAAATATAAGTTATTGTTGTTATTAAAAATCCAGTTACACCTCATTGACCAAGGTGTAAATTTTTAAAGGGAAGGCAAGTTCCTGAGAGTTCGCTGATTTCTAATTGATTGCAGTAACGGATCCACTGGGGATGTATCGGATCATTGACAGCGACTTCAGGATTCCTGTGTTTAACTGTGCATGTGTAGACTCCAGATGTTTCTGTCATTTTGAGAGGAGTAATGATAGCGAACGGTGATCGTTTCATCATCCTCTCTACCACAACAGGGCCAAAATGATGAGGATTAATGGAAATTGCTTTGTTTCAATTCAGTGAAAAAAATCCTTCCTATTATTTCAGAAACAAAATGAAATAAAATTGTGAGTTTTTTCACAAAACTGATAAAATATCTGAAATTGAAAAAAAAAGTGAATTTCTGAGGTTTTTAAAACGCCATTAACTGGCAGTCAGACTGGCATGTGTTCAAAGCAAAGCTAGTTCTTGACAGGGTGATTTTCCAAAATAATGTCCTAATTTTCCATGCTGCTCTCCTTTGCTTCATCCTCTGCTGTTTCTCCTCATTAATACTAATAATTGCATGCTATTGTATGCCCAGAGGGAATAGAATATTTTCTCCTGACGAGCTTGCTCTGCATGTAGATAGTGAGAGGCAGATGTTGGAAGAGTGCTAGAATTTTTCAGCTGGACCCAGCGAGAAGCAGCAAGAAGCTGGTAATGGTGTGTATAAGCAGAATGTCATTGTGATGGTCCCCCTCAGGCCCAGCTCATGTACCAGTGGTCTTTTAGTTGGTGCATATTGAACTTCTTTTATTTGCAGCTGAGTTCTTAATGATGTTAACCTTACTCATTGACCATACTGGCCTATTAATCCCCACAGGACCCCTACCTTCACCTTCACTGGCCTGGGGAAAGGTATACTGTCTTTCAGATGAACTAGTCACTCAACAACAACAACTTGTATTTATCAACATATATTGTTGGCGGCACAGTGGCACAGTGGTTAGCACTGCTGCCTCACGGCAGGTCCCAGGTTCAATTCCAGCCTCGGGTCACTGTCTATGTGGAGTTTGCACATTCTCCCCTTGTCTGCGTGGGTTTCCTCCAAGTGCTCCAGTTTCCTCCCACAGTCCAAAGATGTGCAGGTTAGGCTGATTGGCCATGCTAAATTGTTCATTAGTGTCAGGGGGATTAGCAGGATAAAATGCGTGGGCCTGGGTGCTATTGTGCAGACTCAATGGGCCAAATGGCCTCCTTCTGTACTGTAGGGATTCTATGATAATAAAACATTTCATGGAGCTTCACTGGAATCAGATAAGGCAATATCAGGCCAAAACCTTGGTCAAAGAAATAAGTTTCAAGGAGCTTTCTAAATAAATTTGAGAGATATAGGGAAGAATTTTCCTGTCCCGCCCCCACGGGAGTCGTAGTGGGTGGGACAGGACTATGCAAAAGGTCCGTTTATCTTGGGCAGCATTTTCTGGTCTTGGGGCGAGTGTGGACAGAAAATCCCACCCACATTGTCAGACAGGTTTAGGGAGGGAGTGCTAGATCGTATGGCTTCGGCAGCTGAAAACGTGGCCCATAATGGTGGAGCAATCGAAATCAGGAATGCTCAAGAGGGCAGAATTAGATGTGCAGTTACCTCAGAGGGCTGTGGGAATGGAGGAGATTACAGATATAGAAACAGACAGATTCCAATGGCTCTCAGGCTGCGACCCAGGAAACCGTGGCCTGGGAGATCTCTGCACTCACCATTCCATTTCAAATGCGGTAGTCATGTGGGGCATGGAAACTACCATGGATTCCGGGAATTTGGTGAATTTGGGACCTGGTTGAATTTGTGCGCCTTTCACCACACTGCCTCCAACTTGAGAGGAACTGTGTTTTTTGTCAGCCTGAGGATTGTGGAGTGGTGGGGTGGGGTGGGGTGAGGGTGGCGGGGCGGGGGGGGAGGCTATGGCATTCGAATTACTAAGCCCTCATTCTAATGATTAGGTTAAGATCAGCAATGATCACCCATCATGAACATGACATCTCTTGAGTTCATGCTGACAGTGAGTGAAGCTTCCAGCACAGATTTATAAAATTATCTCTCTACAGGGGCTGAAGTATCGGAACTACCTGTTTTCAAAAGAAAAGCTTTTCAGTGGGTTTTAAATAAAAACGGCTCAGGGAGAAAATTGCTCCATGCAATGGTGAAAACAGTCTATTAATGATAAGGAGGATGATACAGGAGCTCTCCTGATACAGCACAAATGCTTCCAGGATAGCAACAAGAAAAATATGAACTTGGACATTATCTGAGAAATGAAATACATTTGATAAACCCACGAGCAGTGTAACGAGGTAGGGAACTGTATCACGTTGGCATCTGCAGTGGGACAGATCCAAATCGATTAGATTGAGCAAGGTGCTGTAACTTAGCAACATCTTCGACATCTCATTCCCGAAGTTTGAAAGCCAGGGTTTTCCTTCTCCAGATCAAAGGAAATATTGCAACTGGCCATGCCAGAATCGGTTCAACCCTTCGCACAGCAGCTTCAGAAAAAAAAAGCAAATATTTGAGCTTCCTCTGAAGTCAGCCACGAGTAAATATGGCTTTGAAATAGAAACCCACATGTCATTTTGTAGTGCCAAAATAAATGTTACTTCAAAAAATATTTTCATTAAATTGTCTCAGTGTAACGATTGGCAAACACAATATTATAATCGAGTCACTTACCCAATTGAGTTTACACTTTCAGCACATGCTGTAAATTACATTCCACCTATCTTTCTCCATCTCAGCTTTTTCATCGAAAGTAAGCTGCTGTATCTATCTCCCTCTGTACTTCAGTGCTGCAGTAAGTTGACTTATCTTGTAGACTTACTTAGGTCGATTATCAATATGGTTATATTAATGTTGATAAACAGCAGAGATGAAAATGCAACAGACTGAGTACAGAAAGAAATGGAGCGAGATAATACAGCCAAGGGGCAGCAGCATTGATTTGCTCAGACACAAACAGCCCAGGAGAAATGTTTGATCAATGTGATCATATGGACATAACAATATTAGTTGTATTCACTCTGTATAACACCATAACACAAATATTTGTCCTTTCCTTCCTGGAAACCACTGGTTTTAATTCTTTCAGCTATGAACAGATTCTTCAAAGCACAGCTGAATTATATTTAAATATATTAGAAACACCAAGTTATTTTGTTGCAACATTTTATCTTCATTCTTATGTCTGCTGATTCATATAATCCGACAGTGCAGAAGGTGGCCATTTGGCCCATTGAGTCTGCACCGACCACAATCCCACCTAGGCCCTATCCCCGTAACCCCATACATTTACCCTAGTTAGTCCCCCTGACACTAAGGGGCAATTTAGTGTGGCCAATCCACCTAGCCCGTACATCTTTGGAGTGTGGGAGGAAACCGGAGCACCTGGAGGAAACCCACGCAGACATGGGAAGAAGGTGCAAACTCCACATAGTGACCCAAGCCAGGAATCGAACCCAGGTCCCTGGCGCTGTGAGGCAGCAGTGCTAATCACTGTGCCACCGTGCCGCCCCCTAATTTGGTGACTCTATCACCGTGGTCATGGATAACTGCTCGTTGAGCCCTGGTAACCTGTGTAAACTGACCTCCTGCTATAAGCTAATGTCACCTAATTCATGAGAGATCATGCAGACCATCAATCAACTCAAGATGAGATTCCGCTACCTGGATTGAGCTGGGGGTCTCTGCATGGTGTACCAGTTCTAGTCTCCTTGATTGTTGTGCTATGCTGCACTCTTTGCAACCTTTCACTCTGAGGGGGAGTTGGGGGGGGGGCTGGCGGGTGGAAGAGGCCCCAGCAGAAGGGGATTCTGGTGACTGCCCACATCCTCAGATGCTGAATCGGAAGAGGATGCGGGAGACAATCAGGAGATCCTGACCTGCCAGCTGCCACACCTGAGAGGCAACAGGGAGTGGCTGTCGGGGACACTAAGGAGTCACTCAAAATGAGACAGAAGGATGTGGAGGGTTTTCAATGAATGAGAACTGTGCTCCGCAGTCTTCTGATCTATATGACCTTTCCAAGCCAACAGAACCAAGGCCAGCATCATATATTTCATCGCTGAGGAAACCTGTGAAGAAACTCACAAACTAGGCATCACCACATAGCCATGATGTAGATGCCCTTTAACTCTGTATCTGACCACCAGTTCCCTCTTAGTAATGACACATCCATTCTTGGTCACAATCATTTAATGGAGGTCCTCAACACAATCTCTCACACAGCAATACCAAAAGTAAAGGAATATTCATGACAAACGATGTGTATCTATTGTGATTTCTTAATGAGTTTACAGATACTGGAGCATGGTGCTCATCCTACACTGCCAGCTGCACTGGAGCCAGGTGCTGACCTTAACATAGAACATAGAACAGTACAGCACAGAACAGGCCTTTCGGCCCAAGATGTTGTGCCGAGCTTTGTCTGAAACCCAGATCAAGCTATTTCCTCCCTATCATCCCGAAGTGCTCCATGTGCCTATCCAATAGCTTCTTAAATGTCCCTAAAGTTTCTGACTCCACTATCCCTGCAGGCAGTCCATTCCACACATTCCACAGATGTGGGCAGTCTCTGAGTAAAAAGCCTACCTCGGACATCCTTCCTATATCTCCCACCATGAATCCTATAGTTATACCCACTAGTTACCGCTCCATTCACCCGAGGAAATAGTCTTTGAACGTTCACTCTATCTATCCCCCTCATCACCTTATATACCTCTATCAAGTCTCTTCTCAACCTCCTCTGCTCCAAAGAGAAAAGCCCAAGTTCCCTCAACCTTTCCTCATAAGACCGACTGTCCAAATCAGGCAGCATCCTGGTAAATCTCCTTTGCACTCTTTCCAGTGTCTCCACATCCTTCTTATAGTGAGGTAACCATAACTGCACGCAATATTCCAAATGTGGTCTCACCAAGGTCCTGTACAGTTGCAGCATAACCCCACGGCTCTTAAACTCAAACCCCCTGTTAATGAACGGCAACACACTATAGGCCTTCTTCACGGCTCTATCCACTTGAGTGGCAACCTTCAGAGATCTGTGGATATGAACCCCAAGATCTCTCTGTTCCTCCACATTTTTCAGAACCCTACCTTTGACCCTGTAATCCACATTCAAATTTGTCCTACCAAAATGAATCACCTCGCATTTATCAGGGTTAAACTCCATTTGCCATTTTTCAGCCCAGCTCTTCATCCTATCTATATCTCTTTGCAGTCTACAACAGCCCTCCACCTCATCCACTACTCCTCCAATTTTGGTGTCATCAGCAAATTTACTGATCCACCCTTCAGCCCCCTCCTCCAAGTCATTTATAAAAATTACAAATAGCAGAGGACCAAGCACTGATCCCTGTGGCGCTCCGCTGGTAACTGGTTTCCAGTCTGAAAATTTTCCATCCACCACCACCCTCTGTCTTCTGTTAGATAGCCAGTTACCTATCCAATCGACCAAACTTCCCTCTATCCCACACATCCTTACTTTCTTCATAAGCCGACCATGGGGGACTTTATCAAACGCCTTACTAAAATCCATGTGTATGACATCAACTGCACTACCTTCATCAACACACTTAGTTACTTCCTCAAAAAATTCTATCAAATTTGTGAGGCAAGACTTGCCCTTCACGAATCCGTGCTGACTATACCGGATTAAGCTGCATCTTTCTAAATGGTCGTAAATCCTATCCCTAAGGACCTTTTCCATCAACTTACCAACCACCGAAGTAAGACTAACCGGCCTATAATTATCAGGGTCATTTCTATTCCCTTTCTTAAACAGAGGAACAACATTCGCCACTCTCCAGTCCTCTGGCACCACCCCCGTGGACAGTGAGGACCCAAAGATCAATGCCAAAGGCTCTGCTACCTCATCCCTTGCCTCCCAAAGAATCCTAGGATACATTTCATCAGGCCCAGGGAACTTATCAACCTTCAGTTTATTCAAAATTGCTAGTACATCTTCCCTCCAAACATCTACTTCCTCCAGCCTATCAGCCTGTGACGCCCTCTCTTCCTCAAAAACATGGCCCCTCTCCTTGGTGAACACCGAAGAAAAGTATTCATTCATCACCTCTCCTATCTCTTCTGACTCCATGCACAAATTCCCACTGCCGTCCTTGACCGGCCCCAACCTCACCCTGGTCATTCTTTTATTCCTCACATAAGAGTAAAAAGCCTTGGGGTTTTCCTTGATCTGACCCGCCAAGGACTTCTCATGCCCCCTCCTAGCTCTCCTAAGCCCCTTTTTCAGCTCATTTCTTGCTAACTTGTAACCCTCCATCGAGCCAACTGAACCTTGTTTTCTCAACCTTACATACGCTTCCTTCTTCCTCTTGACAAGACATTCAATCTCAAGGAGGACCTTGATCCTCCTTTGCCAGGGGTGACCATGGCGGGTGTCCACTAGTCACCTGAGACTATGAGGGCTCTGGCATTTTGAGGGACTCCTGTACAGCGACAGAAGGCTCCTCTGTTGTTGCAACCTGGGTGCCACTGGAAGGGGGATGGAGGAGACGCTGGCACCATCGACATCATCACAAGAGGAGCCCCAGATGTAGACAGCTGTTGCTCAGCTGCTGTTGTGAGGTCCAGTTGTCCTCCCTGCTTACCTGAAAGGGAAGAGGACCTGCTGGTGACTACAGGTGCCTCATCCCTCTCTCACCCTAATATTGGCTGCTTGGGCTCAGTGACAAGGTGATGGAATGCAGGCACCTCCGGCAGCCACTGTCTGCTTTGCTGGGTCTGGTTCTCCATTAGAATTCCCAGTCTTTTGATGGAGGAAGGCATACGCACAGACTGGAGGGGAATTGCAGCCTTAAGGCACTGGATGGACTCCTCAACTGGCCTCTTTAGGTCACACATACCCTCTGGAATCTCCACCAGATCTTCTTGCACCTCCAGCTGCACTTGTCTTACAGTCAATTCCAGAAGATGACATCTGCCTGGAGTCAGCATCAACGTGCACTCCCACACTGACTGAGGCTTGGACTGTTGCAGCCTCCAATAGCTGGTTCCATGCCTGTGTCATGCTCCTATTCGGCCAATACACGCTAAACTGCTGACCAACAAGTGTCAGCAATGGAGGAAGGTTCAGAGCAAGGATGGGTTGCTGCCCCTCCGAGGATCCCCCCTCTTTCTCAAGAGGTCAACGCCAGTCCCTTTGGGGACAGTGGCTGCTTTGTCAATGACTGACCTGTCAGAGAAGACAGAACGATTAGCACCACATAACAAGGCTATGAAGTTGTTAAAGAGATTGCCACATTTCACACAGATACCTTGGGCATTTAACCCATGACAAAGGCTTTAGACAACATCAAGTTCATCCCTATCCTTGTCAAAGCAACACGGCCACATTCCCCCTTGTCAAGCGATGGAGTTCATTCGCATTTTGTGGGTTTTCCTGAGTCTGCTTCAAAGGCTGGGACTCCTGGCACCCTCAGGAGAGATGTGGAGGGAGTATGTTATCCTGAGCCAAACTATGCAGCCTAACAAGTTGCAAAGCAGCCTTTTGGAATTCTCCTGAGTCATGATTTTTGTTAGATGTTCATTGCAAGTGGCAGTGTAAAGGGACGAGCTTTCATACTGCAATAAATAAAAGCAGCTGGCAGATTTGAGAGGGCATCCTCTTTGATGGTGAGGCCTTTGAACAGCTGCTGCAGAAAGTAGAGCAGGGCAGCTTTGAGATATTTCCCCATTGCCCGAAGAAATATCAAAAGGGCAATGTTACTGGACATGGCGAGAGGCTGAGACTGTCAGCTGCAGCCTGCCAGAGATATGGGTATTCCGCTGAAAGAAGGTTAGTGATCTGATAGGAGTGGAATAGGCAGGGTGCAGGAGAAGGCAATGGGCAAAATAATTGTGAACATTAACACAGCTAGTGAAATGTTGCTGAGCTCAATGACAACTACCTAGTTTACCTTATTATTCAATGTAGCATACCACTTTATATATCCTCATGCACAGAAAGGATTGACTCACTAGTCAGATGTTATGTTCACTCTTCACTCCACACACCTGTAAAGAGTTAATAAAGAACAAAGAACAAAGAAAATTACAGCACAGGAACAGGCCCTTCGGCCCTCCAAACCTGCACCGACCATGTTGCCTGACTTAACTAAAACTCCCTACCCTTCCGGGCACCATATCCCTCTATTCCCATCCTATTCAGGTATTTGTCAAGATGCCCCTCAAAAGCCACTACCATATCCGCTTCCACTACCTCCCCTGGCAACGAGTTCCAGGCACCCACCACTCTCTGTGTAAAAAATCTGCCTCGCACATCTCCTTTAAACTTTGCCTCTTGTACCTTAAACCTGCACCCTCTAGTAATTGACTCTTCCACCCTGGGAAAAAGCTTCTGACTATCCATTCTGTCCATGCCTCTCATAAGCTTGTAGACTTCTATCAGGTCTCCCCATAACCTCCGTTGTTCCAATGAGAACAAACCAAGTTTCTCCAACGTCTCCTCATAGCTGATGCCCTCCATACCAGGCAACATCCTGGGAAATCTTTTCTGTACCCTCTCCAAAGCCTCCACATCCTTCTGGTAGTGTGCCAACCAGAATTGAACACATTATTCCAAATGCGGCCAAACTAAGGTTCTATAAACTGCAACATGACTTGCCAATTTTTAAACTCAATGCCCCGGTTGATGAAGGCAAGCATGCCGTATGACTTCTTGACTACCTTCTGCCATTTACTGTATATTTCCTATCTGTATTAGACCTTCCAAAATGTATTACCTCACATTTGTCCAGATTAAACTCCATCTACCATCTCTCTGCCCAAGTCTCCAACTGATCTATATCCTGCTGTATCCTCTGACGGTTTTCATCGCTATCCGCAAATCCACCAACCTTTGTGTTGTCCATAAGCTTACTAATCAATTCAGTTATATTTTCCTCCAAATCATTTATATATATTACAAACAGCAAAGGTCTCAGCACTGATCCCTGAGGAATGCCACTTGTCACAGCCCTCCATTCAGAAACGCACCCTTCCACTGCTACCCTCTGTCTTCTTTGACCGAAGGAGCAGCGCTCCGAAAGCTAATGGCATTTGCTACCAAATAAACCTGTTGGACTTTAATCTGGTGTTGTTAAAACTCTTACTACATTCTTTGACCGAGCCAGTTTTGTATCCACCTTGCCAGCTCATCTCTGATCCCATGCGACTTCACCTTCTGCACCAGTTTGCCATGAGGGACTTTGTCAAAGACCTTACTGAAGTCCATGTGGATAACATTCACTGTCCTACCCTCATCAATCATCTTCGTCACTTCCTCGAAAAACTCGATCAAGTTAGTGAGACACGACCTCTCCTTCACAAACCATGTTGCCTCTCGCTAATATGTCCACTTATTTCCAAGTGAGAATAAATCCTGTCTCAAAGAATCCTCTCCAATAATTTCCCTACCACTGATGTAAGGCTCACCGGCCTGTAATTACCTGGATTATTCTTGCTACCCTTCTTAAACAAAGGAACAACATTGGCTATTCTCCAATCCTCTGGGACATCCCCTGTAGCCAGTGAGGATACAAAGATTTCTCTCAAGGTCCCAGTAATTTCCTCCCTTGCCTCTCTCAGTATTCTGGGGTCTATCCCATTAGGCCTTGGGGACTTGTCTACCTTAATGTTTCTCAAGAACCCCAATACCTCTTCTTTGATCTCAACATGACTCAAACTATCTATACACCCTTTCCCAGATTCATCATCCACCAAGTCCTTCTCTTTGGTGAATACTGACACAAAGTACTCATTTAATACCTCGCCCATTTCCTCTGGCTCCACGCATTGATTCCCTCCCCTGTTCTTTAGTGGGCCAACCCTTTCCCTGGCTACCCTCTTGTTCTTTATATACATATAAAAAGCCTTGGAATTTTCCTTAATCCTGCTGGCCAATGCTTTTTCGTGACTCCTTGCTCCTTGCTTAAGTTTCTTTCTACTTTCCTTGTATTCCACACTTGCTTCGTGTGTTCCCAACCTCCTAGCTTTGACAAATGCTTCCTTTTCCTCTTTGACTTGTCTCACAATATCTCTCGTTATCCAAGGTCCCCAAAACTTGCCATACTTATCCTTCATCCTTACAGGAATGTGCCGGTCCTGAATCCCCATCCACTTACACTTGAAAGCCTCCCACATGCCAGATGTTGATTTGCCCTCAAGTATCTGCCCCAATCTACATTCTTCAGTTCCTATAATGATTTATACATACACCACCCCTTGGGAATTGCAGTGTTTCTGATTGGAACATGAAAAGGGACTGCTAATGGATGCAAGCAGTGAGGTCTGTGTCATGGAAGTCTTAAGGGATAGTCAGCATTTAACAGAAGGCAGATAACAGCTAGTGACAGAGTTCATGCTCCAGTTCAGGAAGTTACTCTTAACCAGTGAATTGGACTAGTCAAATAAATACTGTGGCTACCAGAGCAGATCAAAGGACAGGAATCCTGCGGTGACTAACTCACCCCCTGATTCCCCAAAACTTGTCTGCCATCTACTCCCTACTTTGCCTGCATGAGTGCAGTTCCAAAAACACTCAAACTCAACACCATCCAGGACAAAGCAGCCAACTTGATTGCTACCCCTTCCACAAACATTCAATCCATCCACCACCATCAAACATTAGCGCCATGCATACCATCTACAAGCTGCACTGCAGGAACTCACCAATGTTCTTTCGACAGCGCTTTCTGAACTCACAACCACTACCATCTAGAAGGACAAGAACAGCAGGTACCTCGGAACACCACCAGCAGGAGGTTTCCCTCTAAGTCACTCACCATCCTGACTTGGAAATATTTTCCTTCACTCGCTGGGTCAAAATCTTGGAATTTCCTCCTTAACAGCACTGCGGGTGTACTTACATCTCAGGGACTGCAGCAGTTCAAGAAGACAGCTCACTACCATCATCTCAACAGCAATGAGGGATGGGCAATAAATGCTGGTCTAGCCAGTGATGCCCACATCATTGCCTGGATGATGTAAGGAAAATATCCCAATGATAAGGTTGTCCTTCTAGTAAACCTTGTCATGGGAAGTTGTGAAATTAAATACAATCATCTTGGTGATTTGTGGGCTAGTACAAATTATAGTGTGAGCTTCTGGATTGTTACCAAATCTCAACTTATACATTTTTTGATTTTGGTTTGATTTGATTTGATTTATTATTGTCACATGTTTTAGTATACAGTGAAAAGTGTTTTTCTTGCGCGCTGTACAGACAAGGCATACCGTTCATAGAGAAGGAAATGGGAGAGTGCAGAATGTAGTGTTACAGTCATAGCTAGGGTGTAAGAAAGATCAACCTAATGCGAGGTAAGTCCATTCAAAAGTCTGACAGCAGCAGGGAAGAAGCTGTTCTTGAGTCAGTTGGTACGGGACCTCAGACTTTTGTATCTTTTTCCCGATGGAAGAAGGTGGAAGAGAGAATGTCCGAGGTGCGTGGGGTCCTTGATTATGCTGGCTGCTTTGCCGAGGCAGCGGCAAGTGTAGACAGAGTCAATGTTTGGGAGGCTGGTGTGCATGATGGATCGGGCTGCATTCATGACCTTTTGTAGTTTATATCCTTGAAGGAAGGGAGCCTGTCACACCTATCCAACGTAACCCACATGTAACTTCAGTCATACACCAAGAAGTGGTTTATTTTTAATTTCCTAAAGTCAAGTTAACTTTGGCAATAAATGTTGTGTTACACACATCCCAATGATCAGCACCAATCTGTTTTGTAATGAAGCTAGCAGAGCTTTGTTTAGCTTTGACAAAGAGTCATCTGGACGCGAAACGTCAGCTGTTTTCTCTCCTTACAGATGCTGCCAGACCTGCAGAGATTTTCCAGCATTTTCTCTTTGAGCTCTGGCATTGCTGATGTTGAATCTCAGGGTACTTTATGAATGTGTGATTGTGCAATATCATTAATTTCCTGCTCATGAATTTTTTTGGGGGAAAAAAAAATTAAAGGAGACAATAAATAAATAAGTGCTCAGTGCAGCAACAAATGAATAATTGATTCATTTTATAGTTGCTAGGTAGCTCAGTTGGTAAAATCAACAAATTTGTGGTGTTGATTTGTGATGAGGAAATAGCTGTGAGTGGCACAGTTAGCAAACAGGTCGAATGGATAAAGAAATTCAGTTGCACTGAGCTACTGCTGTTGGATATATTAATATATCTCCGGTAGCTGTGGTAAGGATGTGCACAAGTAAACTGAAATATGGAACTGGAGAATGCTATCTTCTTTATTAGTGCTGGGCAGTCGGTATTGCAATTTATTCCTTCCTATATTGTTGGAAGGGTGTGAAGAGATTTTCGGACAGAGAACTACAGTGCATGTTAGACAAAGCAGCCCTGTGAATTGTGCATATGGACAATGCAGAAGGAGTTGATGTGGCGCCTCTGTCAGGTTCTCCACTTGAAGACATGCTTTCAAAACGATGTAGAATCGCCATGACCAGTGACCTGATTTTGCCAGGCGTTTTTCTGAATTAACTTTGTGATGCGTGATTAAATCACTCGGGAGGCTAGATTGTACCCGGGAAATAAAGGCTTTTATTACTGACAAGAATGGAGCACACTATATACAATACAATCCCAGACTAAAGGGTCACCAGGCAGTGCAGTGACCTTTATACTTCCCCTGGTAGGCGGAGCCAACTGGAGTGTACCACAGAACAATATCAACAGGTAGAACAGCCCAACCCTAACACCAACAGTAACTACAGTAACATATCTACAAACACCCATAGTGCTGACCATCCATGGCTCAGCACTCATAGTGGTAACCAACTATGGTTCACCACATTCACCCCTCCTTTAAAACAAAGGCCGGTGGGGCAAAAAAAACAGAACAACAGTTCATATATTCACAAGTTCAGTCGTATTGGAGGACCACACCGTCTCTGCGACCTCCTCAACACTGGCGGTAACGCCGGTTCTGGTAACCGCGGTGACCTTCTCTCCAAGGCGGTGTCCAGTGACTCCTCCAGTTCCTCATGGACAGGTGGACCACGAGGTGGCGACAATCTGCTGGACTCGAGCACGCCTCGAGGTGGTGACAATCTCCTGGACTCAGGCAAGCTGTACACGGGAGTAAGAGGATTAAGTGGTGGTCCTGGTACTGCCCGCGCCATGTCAGGAGGGGAGATAAGGGTCGGGGGGTCCCTAACTAGGGGTGTGGAAGTGACTGGGGTTTCCAAGTCCCCTGCTGGCGCCAGATCTCTAATAGAGACCGTGTCCTCTCGCCCGTCAGGATATGCCACATAGGCATATTGAGGGTTGGCGTGGAGGAGATGGACCTGTTCAACCAAAGGGTCGGACTTGCGGGTCCTAACATGCCGCCGCAGGAGGACAGGTCCTGAGTGCGTCAACCAAGACGGTAATGAGGTCCCAGAGGAAGACTTCCTAGGGAAGGAAAACATCCTCTCATGTGGAGTAGCGTTGGTTGCCGTACAAAGGAGTGAGCGGATAGAATGGAGCGCATCAGAGAGTACCTCTTGCCAACGGGAGACTGGAAGACCTTTAGACCTCAACGCCAGTAAGACAGCCTTCCAGACTGTAGCATTTTCTCGTTCAACCTGTCCGTTACCCCTTGGGTTGTAACTCGTAGTTCTACTTGAGGCAATCCCTTTTGAGAGCAGGTATTGCCTCAAGTCGTCACTCATGAATGACGAGCCCCTATCACTGTGGATATAGCTGGGGTAACCGAACAGGGTGAAAAGATCCCGTAATGCTTTGATGACCGTGGCAGTGGTCGTATCAGAACAGGGAATGACAAAAAGGAATTGTGAGTACTCGTCAATCACATTGAGGAAGTACACGTTCCGATCTGTCGAAGGAAGGGGGCCCTTGAAGTCCACACTCAGTCTTTCAAAAGGGTGAGTGGCTTTAATGAGGTGTGCCCTGTCAGGTCGGTAGAAGTGCGGTTTGCATTCAGCACATACCTGGCAGCTTCAGGTTATGGACCTGACATCCTCCACTGAGTAGGGTAGATTCCGGGCCTTTACGAAATGGAAGAGCCGAGTGACCCCCGAATGGCAGAGATCATTGTGGAGGGCCTGTAATCGATTCTCCTGCACACTTGCACATGTTCCACGCGACAGGGCATCTGAGGGCTCATTGAGCTTCCCTGGACGGTACATGATATCATAATTGTAGGTGGAGAGTTCGATTCTCTACCTCAAGATTTTATCATTTTTGATCTTACCCCGTAACATGTTGTTGAACATGAACGCCACGGACCGCTGGTCCGTGAGCAGGGTGAATCGTTTCCCGCCAAGTAATGGCGCCAATACCGAACGGCCTCCACAATGGCCTGGGCCTCCTTTTCCACCGCAGAGTGCCGAATTTCGGGGCCTTGGAGAGTGCGAGAGAAAAAGGCGACGGGCCTGCCCGCCTGGTTAAGTGTGGCGGCCAGGGCGAAATCAGATGCATCACTCTCCACCTGAAAGGGGATGGATTCATCAACAGCGTGCATCGTGGCTTTCGCGATGTCGTCTTTTATCCCTTCAAAGGCTAAGCGAGCCTCTGTTGCTAGGGGAAAGGAGGTAGACTTGATGAGCGGACGGGCTTTGTCCGCATAATTGGGAACCCACTGTGCATAGTATGAGAAGAAGCCTAAGCATCTTCTCAGTGCTTTGAAGCTAGTGGGCAGGGGAAGTTCCAGGAGGGGACACATACGGTCTGGATCAGGGCCAAGGACCCCGTTTTCCACCACGTATCCGAGAATTGCTAAACGGCGCTTGCGAAATACGCACTTCTCCCTGTTGTAGGTCAGATTCAGGCGAGACGCAGTGCGTAAAAATCTAAGGAGGTTGGCATCGCTGCCGAGGGTGTTTCGCCAATCCACAGAAGTAACACTGCGGGCCTCCTGGAGCTGCCGCCGTCGTCAGGTCCGAGGTTGGAAACACAATCGCGCAGTTTTTCGGAGCCACTGAATAATGTAGTCAGTGGCTGTACTTGCCACGATGTTCCCATGTGGTCGGTGGGGTACGTTTCTAGACTTCTGGAGGCCGTCTCCATAGCGTCGGCCAATTCTACTGTCTTGCGAGGTCTAGATTACCTTGCTCTCGCAGCCAAAGGCGAATGTACGACGAGCCGATTCCCGCCACGAACGCATCGCGGATCAAGTCGTTCGTATACTGGGCCGCCGACACTGACTTGCAGTTGCAGGCTCTGGCTAGCTGTTGGAGTTCACACAGGTACTGTTCTGTCGTTTCGCCGGGCTGCCGCCGTCGAGTGGCTAGAAGGTGTCGAGCATGGATCTCGTTTGGCGGTTTGTTGTACCGTTTCTTAAGTAGTTTGATGGCCCCTTTGTAGTCTTGGGCATCGTGGATTGCTAAGTATACGGTGTCGCTTACCCTCGCGTGGAGGACCCGCAGTCTATCGGCGTCGTTTTGAATGGCTGTTGAGGCATCGATGTAGTCTTGGAAACACTTTAACCAATGGTCGAAAGTGTTTGACGCTCCTGCCGCACGTGGATCTAAAGTAAGCCGATCGGGTTTCAGCATTTGCTCCATGGTTTTCAAAATTTTGTCAGTAATAAAATTGATGCGCAATTAAATCACTCGGGAGGCTAGATTGTACCCGGGAAATAAAGGCTTTTATTACTGACAAGAATGGAGCACACTATATACAATACAATCCCAGACTAAAGGGTCACCAGGCAGTGCAGTGACCTTTATACTTCCCCTGGTAGGCGGAGCCAACTGGAGTGTACCACAGAACAATATCAACAGGTAGAACAGCCCAACCCTAACACCAACAGTGACAACAGTAACATATCTACAAACACCCATAGTGCTGACCATCCATGGCTCAGCACTCATAGTGGTAACCAACTATGGTTCACCACACTTTGGCTCTTCAATTTTCCAATCTTCAGCCAATCTGGCTTTTCAAAAGCTGCACTCCTCATTTCCAAGAATATCCTCTGTGCACATGGGGATTACACTCATGTATGGCCTATGCATGTTGAAAAGTGGTTACCCGCCAACTATGGCACTGTTGAGGATTAGTGGTTACATACAAACATACAGGGCGGGGGGGGGGGGGGGGGGGGGGGGCGGGAGCTGCGCTAAAAGATTGGCGCAGGAGGCCTGGAGATTCCAGCGGCACCCGATTCGTGGGATCTGCGCTGGGCGTCCCGGCCCGCTACCGTCTCCCAGTGCCACGTCGGAATTCGGCGGGGAGCTGCATAAATTATTTAAATAAACATTTACATATATTTTAAATACAATTAGCAAGCCCAGGACTGAAGTCTCCGGGCCCACTAGCATCTCCTCCCCCTCTCCCTACTTTTGGGGGGTTAGCGGCCTGACCCCACTGGAGTGAAGGGGGGGCAATTGGGGCCCCCAGAGGGTCAGGTGATGGGGAGTGGTGCCCTTGGGCATTGGTACCCTGGCAGGGCTAGCATGCGTACCCTGGCACTGCCCACCGGACATGGGACAGTGCCAAGCCGGTGGGGCCTGATGGGGCAATTGATGGGGGTAAGGAGTCCTGCTGCATTTTGGCATTGAGCAGATGGAGGCAGGCCAGTGACTGGGGCTGGGCATCGGGGTGGGGCAGCCTAGTTGGGGGGGGGGGGGTAGTGGTCAGGGCTGCAGGGGGGGTGGGTTCGGCATTCCTGGGAGGGTTGGGGCTGCTGTTGGGGGGGTGGGAGATCAGGGCTGCTTTAGGAAGGGGGGGGAAGATCGAGGGGAGGGGGGGTGGCATCGAGGCTAGCCCGGATATGTCCGGGAGACCAGATGATTGGGCAGTGGGGGAGTGAGGGGGCTGGCATTGCGGGGGTCGTGCGGCTGGTCAGCGATCGAGCTGGCCAGCAATTGGGAGGCCAGCAGACCGGGGCCACTGCGCATGCTCCGATTTCAGTGCTGACAGATCGGCGCATGCATAGTGGTTCGCTCAGCGCTATGCGGCCGGCCTCTCGAGCGGGTAAAGGCTCCACCTCCTGATTTTTGGAGTGAATCATGCTGGTGTCCTCAGCAGTGCACAGAGTATGGAAGAATCTTCTCTGAACTCTGACTGAAGAAAACAGTGTGCCTTACTCCAGTTTTCACGTGAATCCGACACTTAGAATATTTTTGGAAGAATTCTGCCCACATTAGGAGCAAGAATAGACCACTCAGCCCCTTGGGCCTACTCCACCATCGAAATAAAATCATGGCTGATCTGATTATAACCTCCTGCCCACCCCCTTTCACCTCGATGTTTATCAATACTTTATCTACGTCTGCCTTAAAAATATTCAAAGGCTTTGGGGGAAATCTTACCAAAAACAGGCTGGTTTCCTCTCCAGACCTGATGACACTCTGTCAAAAGAAATCAAGGGGGCGTGTTACATGCCATCATGCAGGGAGGCAGAGCCTCAGCACACTGGCAAAACCCAGCTGCACTGAAATCGGGGCATCATTTATAAAGGGTTTCTCGATCATAATAGGAATAAACCTCACCCCAAGCCCACCACAGAGGTCTCAGGGGCTCCCCTCCCCAGCCCCGATTGGAGTCGGCACTTCTCTCCGTGCCACCACTTCCCGCTGATTATTGGCCCCTTTTCCCCCTTTCTCCCTTTCCCCTGTTTAACGGCCCCTCCCCTCCACACACAGTTGGAGCAAGCATTCCCCCCCCTCCCCAAGTAGGCTCCCACTGGGGCCACCCCTCGGCATAGGCTGGCACTGCCAGTTTGGTACTGCCAGGTTGGCACTGCCAGGTTGACATGGGCATGGTGCCTAACTGGCAATGCAAATTTGTGCCAAGGAGCAGTGCCAAGGGACATTGCCTGGCCACTGCCTGATCATGTCCCTCTCCCCAGGCTGTACTCACCATTACACCCCAGGAGACCCCCATGAAAGATTCGTGTCTCGGTGAACGGCGCTGTAAATGGCGCTGGGGTGATGTCACACTGGCGCCTGCAGAATATCCGGAAAGGGGGGAATTCCCAGAGAGAGTGCTCACTGATGACATGCTAATGTATTAAAATGAGCTTCCCGAGTCCTGTGACATGTTTCATGCCACTCTGCTGGCGAGGGGACTGAAAGATTGGAACTCGGAAACACGCTGGCGTGAATTGCACCTTCTGGATTTTGAAAACGCGCCACTATTCCCGCAGACGGAGAGTGCAGGCTCAACATCACCCAAGGAACCATAGAAAATGACAGCTCAGAAACAGGCCTTTTGGCCCTTCTTGTCTGTGCCGAACCATTCTTTGCCTAGTCCCACTGACCTGCACTTGGACCATATCCCTCCACACCCCTCTCATCCATGAACCCGTCCAAGTTTTTCTTAAATGTTACCACTGCATTTACCACTTTATCCGGCAGCTCATTCCACACTCCCACCACTCTCTGCGTGAAGAAGCCCCCCCTAATATTCCCTTTAAACTTTTCTCCTTTCACCCTTAACCCATGCCCTCTAGTTTTTTTTCTCCCCTCGCCTCAGTGGAAAAAGCCTGCTTGCATTCACTCTATCTGTACCCATCAAAATCTTATACACCTCTATCAAATCTCCCCTCAATCTTCTACGCTCCAGGGAATAAAGTCCCAACCTATTCAATCTCTCTCTGTAACTCAGCTTCTCAAGCCCCGGCAACATCCTTGTGAACCTTCTCTGCGCTCTTTCAACCTTATTTACATCCTTTCTGTAACTAGGTGACCAAAACTGTACACAATACTCTAAATTTGGCCTCACCAATGCCTTATATAATCTTACCATAACACTCCAACTTTTATACTCGATACTCCGATTTATAAAGGCCAATGTACCAAAGGCACTCTTTACGACCCTATCCACCTGTGACGTCACTTTTAGGGAATTCTGTACCTGTATTCCCAGATCCCTCTGTTCAACTGCACTCTTCAGAGTCCTACCATTTACCCTGTACGTTCTACTTTGGGTTGTCCTTCCAAAGTGCAATATCTCACACTTGTCTGCATTAAACTCCATTTGCCATTTTTCAGCCCATTTTTCTATTGGTCCAAATCCCTCTGCAAGCTTTGAAAACCTTCCTCACAAAGAACAAAACAAAGAACAAAGAACAGTACAGCACAGGAAACAGGCCCTTCAGCCCTCCAAGCCTGTGCCGCTCCTTGGTCCAACTAGACCAATCGTTTGTATCCCTCCATTCCCAGGCTGCTCATGTGACTATCCAGGTAAGTCTTAAACGATGTCAGCGTGCCTGCCTCCACCACCCTACTTGGCAGCGCATTCCAGGCCCCCACCACCCTCTGTGTAAAAAACATCCCTCTGATATCTGAGTTATACTTCGCCCCTCTCACCTTGAGCCCGTGACCCCTCGTGAACGTCACCTCTGATCTGGGAAAAAGCTTCCCACCGTTCACCCTATCTATCCCCTTCATAATCTTGTACACCTCTATTAGATCTCCCCTCATTCTCCGTCTTTCCAGGGAGAACAACCCCAGTTTACCCAATCTCTCCTCATAGCTAAGACCCTCCATACCAGGCAACATCCTGGTAAACCTTCTCTGCACTCTCTCTAACACCTCCACGTCCTTCTGGTAGTGCGGCGACCAGAACTGGACGCAGTACTCCAAATGTGGCCTAACCAGCGTTCTATACAGCTGCATCATCAGACTCCAGCTTTTATACTCTATACCCCGTCCTATAAAGGCAAGCATACCATATGCCTTCTTCACCACCTTCTCCACCTGTGTTGCCACCTTCAAGGATTTGTGGACTTGCACACCTAGGTCCCTCTGTGTTCCTATACTCCTGATGACTCTGCCATTTATTGTATAACTCCTCCCTACATTATTTCTTCCAAAATGCATCACTTCGCATTTATCCGGATTAAACTCCATCTGCCACCTCTCCGCCCAATTTTTCAGCCTATCTATATCCTGCTGTATTGCCCGACAATGCTCTTCGCTATCCGCAAGTCCAGCCATCTTCGTGTCATCTGCAAACTTGCTGATTACACCAGTTACACCTTCTTCCAAATCATTTATATATATCACAAATAGCAGAGGTCCCAGTACAGTGCCCTGCGGAACACCACTGGTCACAGACCTCCAGCCGGAAAAAGACCCTTCGACCACTACCCTCTGTCTCCTATGGCCAAGTCAGTTCTCCACCCATCTAGCCACTTCTCCTTGTATCCCATGAGCCTTAACCTTCTTAACCAACCTGCCATGTGGGACTTTGTCAAATGCCTTACTGAAATCCATATAGACGACATCCACGGCCCTTCCTTCATCAATCGTTTTTGTCACTTCCTCAAAAAACTCCACCAAATTTGTAAGGCACGACCTCCCTCTTACAAAACCATGCTGTCTGTCACTAAGGAGATTGTTCCTTTCTAAATGCACATACATCCTGTCTCTCAGAATCCTCTCCAACAACTTCCCTATCACGGACGTCAAGCTCACCGGCCTATAATTTCCTGGGTTATCCCTGCTACCCTTCTTAAACAACGGGACCACATTCGCTATCCTCCAATCCTCAGGGACCTCACCCGTGTCCAAAGAAGCGACAAAGATTTCCGTCAGAGGCCCAGCAAATTCATCTCTCGTCTCCCTGAGCAGACGAGGATAGATGCCATCAGGCCCTGGGGCTTTGTCAGTTTTAATGTTCCCTAAAAAACCTAACACTTCCTCTCTTGTAATGGAGATTTTCTCTAATGGGTCAACACCTCCCTCCGAGACACTCCCGGTTAACACGCCCCTCTCCTTCGTGAATACCGATGCAAAGTATTCATTTAGGATCTCCCCTATTCCCTTGGGTTCTAAGCATAATTCCCCTCCTTTGTCCCTGAGAGGTCCGATTTTCTCCCTGACAACTCTTTTGTTCCTATCGTATGAATAGAATGCCTTAGGATTCTCCTTAATCCTGCCTGCCAAGAACATCTCGTGACCTCTTTTTGCCCTTCTAACTCCCCGTTTGAGTGGAATGGAGTGTCCACTACACCTCCAATCTTTGTATCATTAGCAAATTTGCTGATCCAATTTATCACATTATCATCCAGATCATTGATATAGATGATAACAATGGACCCAACACCGATCCCTGCAGCACACCACTCGTCACAGGCCTCCACTCAGAGAAGCAATCCTCCACAACCACTCTCTGGCTTCTTCCATTGAGCCAGTGTCTAATCCAATTTACTACCTCCCCATGTATACCCAGTGACTGAACCTTCCTAACTAACCTCCCATGAGGGACCTTGTCAAAGGCCTTGCTGAAATCCAGGTAGACAACATCCACTGCCTTCCCTTCATCCACTTTCCTGGTAACCTCCTCGAAAAACTCTAATAGATTGGTCAAACATGACCTACCACGCACAAAGCCATGTTGACTCTCCCTAATAAGTCCCTGTCTATCCAAATATTTGTAGATCCTATCCCTTATCACACCTTCCAATAACTTGCCCACTACCGACCTCAAACTTACTGGCCTATAATTTCCCGGATTTCTCTTGGAACCTTTTTTAAACAATGGAACAACATGAGCCACCCTCCAATCATCCGGCACCTCCCCCATGAATACTGACATTTTAAATATGTCTGCCAGGGCCTCTGCAAGTTCAACACTAGCTTCCCTCATGTTCCGTGGGAATACCCTGTCTGGTCCTGGGGATTTATCCACTCTGATTTGCCTCAAGACAGCAAGCACCTCCTCCCCTTTAATCTGTAAAGGTTCCATGACCTCCCTACCTGTTTGCCCTGTTTCCGTAGACTCCATGCCCGTTTCCTCAGTAAATACAGATGCAAAAAAACCATTTAGTATCTCCCCCATCTCTTTTGGTTCCATACACAGTCTACCACTCTGGTCTTCAAGAGGACCAATTTTATCCCTCACTATCCTTTTGCTCCTAACATACCTATAGAAGCTCTTTGGATTTTCCTTCACCCTGTCTGCCAAAGCAACCTCATGTCTTCGTTTAGCCCTCCTGAATTCCCTCTTAAGTAGCTTCTTGCACTTTTTATACTCCTCGAGCATCTGATCTGTTCCTTGCTGCCTGTACATTTCATACAACTCTCTCTTCCTCTTAATCAGTGTTACAATCTCCCTCGAGAACCAAGGTTCCTTATTCCTATTTACTTTGCCTTTCGTCCTGACAGGAACATACAAACTCTGCACTCTCAAAATTTCTCATTTGAAGGCCTCCCACTTTCCATTTACATCCTTACCAGAGAACAGCCTGTGCCAATCCACACTTCCCAGATCCCTTCTAATTTCATCAAATTTGGCCTTTTTCCAGTTCAGAACTTCAACCCGAGGACCAGATCTATCCTTATCCATGATCAGGTTGGAACTAATGGCATTATGATCACTGGATCCAAAGTGTTCCCTCACACATACATCCATCACCTGCCCTAACTCATTTCCCAATAGGAGATCCAATATCGCATCCTCTCTAGTTGGCACCTCTAGATACTGATGTAGAAAATTTTCCTGAACACATTTTACAAACTCTACCCCGTTTAAACCTTTAACAGTATGCGAGTCCCAATCTATATGTGGAAAATTAAAATCCCCTACTATCACAACTTTGTGTTTCTTGCAGTTGTCAGCTATCTCTCTGCTGATTTGCTCCTCCAATTCTCGCTATTGGGTGGTCTATAATACAACCCCATTAATGTGGTCATACCTTTCCTGTTTCTCAGCTCCACCCATTGGGCCTCTGTAGACAAGCTCCCTAATCTATCCTGCCTGAGTACCGCTGTAACATTTTCCCTGACCAACAATGCCACCCCCCCACCTTTTATCCCTCTGCCTCTATCCTGCCTGAAACATTGGAACCCTGGAACATTGAGCTGCCAGTCCTGCCCCTCCTGTAGCCAAGTTTCACTAATGGCTATAATGTCATGTTTCCATGTGTCTATCCACGCCTTCAGCTCATCTGCCTTCCCCACAATACTCCTTGCATTGAAATAGACACACCTCAAAAAGTTATTTCCACCACACGCAACCCTTCCATTTGTGATTTTGTTTGAACTAACCTGTCTTTTTACCCCTGCTCCACTATCTGCTCTGGCACTCTGGTTCCCATCCCCCTGCAAATCTAGTTTAAATGCTCCCAATAACACTAGCAAACCTCCCTGCAAGTATATTTGTCCCCTTGTAGTTTAGGTGTAACCCGTCTCTCTTGTACAGGGTCCCACCTGCCCCAGAAGAGGTCCCAATGATCCAAGAATCAGAAACCCTGCCCCCTGCACCAGTTCCTCAGCCACGTGTTCATCCGTGCAAGCATCCTACTCCTACCCTCACTGGCACGTGGTACACTCTCTATGCTTTCACTGCCTATTAAGGAATGGAGTTCCAGAGGGTAGGCTAGGCTCTACTAGGCTCACTACCCTCTCAGAGAAAAGATTTCTCCTCATCTCTGTCTTAAATGGATGTTGCCTTATTTTTAAACAGTGACGCCTAGTTCTAGATTCCCCCACAAGAGGAAATATCCTCTCCACATCCACCTGCCATGACCCCTCAGGATCTTAAATGTTTCAATCAAGTTTCCTCTTACCCTTCTAAACTCCAGTCCAACCTTTCCTCATAATACAATCCACCCATTCCTGGTATTAGTCTACTAAACATTCTCTGAATGCTCTTAATGTATTTACATCCTTCCTTAAATAAGGAGGCCAATATTGTTCATAGTATTCCAGATGTGGTCTCACCAATGTCCTGTACAACTGAAGCATAATCTCCCTACATTTATATTCAATTTTCCTGGCAATAAACAATAACATTTTATTAGCTTTCCTAATTACTTGCTGTAACTGCATACTAGACTTTTGTGGTTCATGCACTAAGGCACCCAGATCCCTCTGAATTTCAGAGCTCTGCAACCACTCACCTTTTAGACAATATGCTTCTTTTTTATTTTTCCTGCTAAAATGGACAATTTCACATTTGCCCAAATTATATTCCATTCGCCAGATCTTTTCCCACTCACTTCACCTATCCTCTGACCCTTTGCAGCCTCCTTTAATCCTCTTGTAAGGTCCACTTTCACAGACCAACTTTGCCATAAATAACCCCATGGATTTCTGTGATCCTTTTTGTCAGACACATCAGATAAGAAAGAAAACAGCAGCAATCTTATATTTTCATTTCTTTTTTTTCAAATCACTCATGTAACCTTTTAGGAATAAAGTTCTTTTTGAGTTCTGTGCCATTCTTCCCGGGTCTCTCTCTCTCCATTTTTGGCAGCCAGTAGGAGTTGTTAGGTACTATAAGCAAAGCATCTGAATCCAATTTCCCTCTCCACATAGCGAGGCCTTGTAATCTGCATTTAGCGGACTCAAACTTGACATTGGTAAAGGACTTACTGAACTGTAGGATTGAGCCTGGCATGCCACACTCCATGACACTAAGCATTAGAATGTCAATGTTCAGCACCACTGCACTAATCTGCATTCTGCATCTTCGCCTTGTCCATTGCACAGATGAACAAAGGCTAGCGCAAAAATCAGACTTTAAGCCCATTTAAGAAAAGAATAATTTCTAGTTTTTGCAAAATAATTCACCAGTATCCATGAAAAATGTATTGCATACTGTACAAATTTGATTAACTGTGACTAACTGTAAAATAAGCACATTTACGTACATATGATAACTTCTAATCTTTTACAATTTTAAACACTATTAAGAGTGAAGTGTTAATTATTTCTTTCTTGACTGAAATGATATTTCTATTCATAGATGATAGCATGGCAATGAATTGAGTTATTGGACGTTATTCTACCCTGTGTCATTGACACCATGTGCAATTGCTGCCCAAAACTATTACGTTTGTGAGGTTTATAAGATTGCTAATGCTTTAAAATGGTTTATGATCCCAGTAGAGACCGTAATGTTTAAAGAGAGATTCAAACAGCCAGGGAATAACTGGAAGAAATTATGTCACAAGATTCCACTGTTTAAACAAATCAATTTTACAGTACAAGAAAGATTGAAAAAAACAGCACTAGCTAATACGTTGAAAAGCCTAATCACATATTCCAATTCCAATTCTCTTCCTGCACCTCGTGGTGCACTAAGGTAGATTTTAGTCTATTACCATAGATAATAATCCCCGGCACAGTTCGCTAGTCTGTCGCCAGGGGCTATAGCTTGAGGGGTGCCACTTCACATCAAGGGTGGCTGACCAGGAGTCTCTCCCGCTCTTACCGCAGGCCACTGGCATGTTCGGAAGGATCGACAGGTTGACACGCTCAACCTGTTTGATCACATTATGAATGTATCTTCCTTGGCCATCAAGTCCTGGGGTGGGACTCGATCTGGGGCTTTCGGATCAGAGTAACAGTTTTAACAACAGCGGGTTAAAGTCCAACAGGTTTATTTGGTAGCAAATACCATTAGCTTTCGGAGCGCTACTCCTTCGTC
This sequence comes from Mustelus asterias, assembly GCF_964213995.1. NCBI lineage: Eukaryota > Metazoa > Chordata > Chondrichthyes > Carcharhiniformes > Triakidae > Mustelus > Mustelus asterias. Next base: position 55,883,483 of record NC_135802.1, read on the forward strand.
AGATGGAGACTCCTGTTGGACTTTAACCTGGTGTTGTTAAAACTGTTACTGTGTTTACCCCAGTCCAACGCCGGCATCTCCACATCATTTTGGATCAGAGGCAGGAATGCTACCCACTGCGTCACAAGACCTTCATGTGCTTTCGGCTAAAATTTTCAACTGAATCTCCACTTTTTCTTTATATCTTTCTCCAGAATGTCTTTGGCTACTTATCCAGTTTTTGAAGGCTCCTTCACTTCCTGGGGCCAAACTAAAGTGCCACAACTAGGAAGACTAAATCCTCAGTGGCCCTGCTGTCTTCAAAATCGTGAGCTTCTTTGGGGTCCATCCACTAGCTGCCAGCTAAACGAGCCTCCACTTCTCCTTAAGTGCCTCACAATTGTAGACTCCACAGCTCAAGCAGACTGCATTCTTGCTCAGTGCCTCCACCTTAGATATATCCTTGATTTCTGATAGACCTCTTGCTTCAAGTGGACATTTATTTTTCAGCTTTTAGCACATTCTCTCTTTCTCTGCCTGCAGAACTCAAGGCGTGCACTTACTAATTTGAATGCTTTCAACTTTAATCTCAAAGACCTTCTGGAAAAATCCCACAGAAAACTTCCCAGAATTCTAACCAAAAATCCACCCTGAATCATTTATCGCTGTGGCAACAGGGATTAGTTGTGATGTCCAATAGATGGTTACGTTAATTAACCTGTTAGTTTTAAAACAAAACCTCTTGACCCTGACATCTGCATGAATAATATACATCCCTCATGGAAATGACTCCCTCCTTTGCTGGTTCCATCAACAACAGAGAGCAGGCATAAATGGGTAATTAAAAGCAAATTACTGTGGATGCTGGAATCTGAAACCAAAAGAGAAAATGCTGGAAGATCTCAGCAGGTCTGGCAGTATCTGTAAGGGGAGAAAAGAACTATTTTGAGTCCAGATGGCCCTTTGTCAAAGCTGGCAATAAATAGGCAATTTTCTGGTTGGCAAGATATTTACAAGTTGGTCCCAGCTTCTTTTCATCTAAGAACCACATAAAAATATATATTTTATTGAGATAAATATAGACCCTCTGGCCTTAACCAGAGATGTGGAGATGCCGGCGTTGGACTGGGGTAAGCACAGTAAGAAGTCTCACAACACCAGGTTAAAGTCCAACAGGTTTATTTGGTAGCAAATACCATAAGCTTTTGGTGCGCTGCCCCTTCGTCAGATGGAGTGACGAACAGATTTTCACTCCATCTGACGAAGGGGCAGCGCTCCGAAAGCTTATGGTATTTGCTACCAAATAAACCTGTTGGACTTTAACCTGGTGTTGTGAGACTTCTTACTGTGCTTAACCAGAGGTCCAAAGATGGGTAATTGAATGTTTAGATTTTCTTACTACTACTTCTGACTAGGGTTGCCAACTATGATTAAATATGTTCCTGGAGATTTTATCACATGGTTACCCGATCTCCCCCCACATTCCAGCCATTAATCAGTGAACACATCCATCCCAGTGACACACTGCCTTCCTAAATAACTGGGAAGCAGAAGTACTCATTACCCAATTGGATGATGCTTGACTGCCAGCCAAGCAGCCTTTCCTTCCCATTTTCAACATTTTTATAAGTGGCAAAGAGAGAAGCCCAAGGAAAATGACAAAATGAACTATATTTTTTAATGTCTCTATGGCCTTAATTTTTCGCCCGTCAGGTGCATGCATTCAGAAGACCCAATAACCTTTCATCCTCTTGATTATCAAGAATCTATTTTGCCCTGCCCTTAAACATATTCAAAAACTCTTCTGGCAGCACGGTGGCACAGTGGTTAGCACTTCTGCCTCACAGCGCCAGGGACCCAGATTCGATTCCCGGCTTAGGTCATTGTCTGTGGGGAGTTTGCACATTCTCCCCCTGTCTGTGTGGGTTTCCTCTGGGTGTTCCGGTTTCCTCCCACAGTCCGAAAGAAGTGCTGCTTAGTTGCTTTGGCCGTGCTAAATTCTCCCTCAGTGTACTCGAATAGGTGCCGGAGTGTGGTGACTAGGGGATTTTCACAGTAACTTCATTGTAGTGTTAATGTAAGCCTACTTGTGACTAATAAATAAATAAGCTTTAATAAATGCTGTATTTTGAGGAAGAGAGTTCCAAAGCTCTGAGAGAAAAATATTTCTCCTCATCTCTGTCTTAAATCGTAGAATCCCTGCAATGCAGAAGGAGGCCATTCAGCTCATTGTGCCTGCACCGACAACAATCCCATTGAGGCCCTATCCCCGTAACCCCATGTATTTACCCTGCTAATCCCCCTGACACTAACGGGCAATTTAGCATGGCCAATCAACCTAAGCCGCACATATTTGGAGTGTGGGAAGCATCCGGAGGAAACCCATACAGAGAGAATGCAAACTGTGTGCAAACTCCACACAGTCACCCGAGGTCAGAATTAAACCCGGGTCCCTGGTGCTGTTTCGCAGCAGTGCTAACCACTGGTTTGATGGGTGATCTCTTATTTTTAAACAGTAAGCCCTAATTCTTTCTCCCACAAGAAATATCCTCTCCACATTCACCTTGTCAACACTCACCAGGGTCTTATATGTTTCATATATCCCTTTGTAGCCTCCTTATGTACACTTCACAACTTACTTTCCTACCTATCTTTGTGCTGTCAACAAATTTAACAACCATAACTCCAGTCCCTTCATCCAAATCATTTATATTAATTGTAAAGGGTAGAGACTTCAGCAGTGATACCTGTCACACTCCACTCGTTACATCTGGACAACCAGAAAATCACCTATTTATGCCTGCTCTCCATTTCCTGTCCTATCTATGCCAAAATGTTACGCCCTATACCATGAGCTTTTATTTTCTGCAATAACTTTTAATGAGGCATTTTATCAAATCTGTTCTGGAAATCTAAGTGTAAACAGGTGGCACGGTAGCACAGTGGTTAGCACTGCTGCCTCACAGTACCAGGGACCTGGGTTCGATTCCCAGCTTGGGTTAGTGTCTATGCAGAGTCTGCAAGTTCTCCCCATGTCTGCGTGGGTTTCCTCCAGGTGCTCCAGTTTCCTCCCACAGTTTGAAAGGCGTGCTGGTTAGGTGCATTGACCTGAACAGGTGCCGGAGTGTGGCGACTAGGGGAATTTCATAGCAACTTCATTGCAGTGTTAATGTAAGCCTCACTTGTGACTAATAAATAAACTTTACTTTACTTTAACATATCGACTGGTTCCCCTTTACCCACAGCACATGTTACTTCTTCAAATGAATTGGTTATACATGATTTCCTTTCACAAACCCATGTTGATTCTGCCTGATTACCTTGAATGTTTCCAAATGCCCTGATATAAACGCCAATAACTTTTGGTTAACAGCGGAAAGCCACAAGCCGACAAAAGTAAAAGATTTTGCTGCCCATATACCTGCACTGAAAAATTGCGATCAAACTTCCGATGGGAGCAGCAGCCTTCAGCCTTCAGTGATACAATATCTGCAGGCCCAGTGCAACGCAGGAGGACTCCAGCCATGTCCCCTTATGATGTAGCCAGATTGGGAATGCCCATTAAGATCTAGCTTAGAAGCAGCAATTTCAAAGTGAAGGCAGAGAAATCAAGAGGGTTCCAGCTATTATAAAGGTATGCTGATTTTTATTTTTCTTTGCTTTTTCTTTTAAGCAGTTAATCCTATTACTGACTTTTAAAGTTTAATTTTTAATTTTATTCTTATGATTGAAAATGAGTATTAATGAACATATGTTTTGTTATTTGTTTTAAATCTCTGAAACCATGATTTAAATCTGCATTATATGATTATATAACTTTGCATGTGGCATGCTTATGAGTGTCCATATGTTTTAACTTAGAAAATGGAAACTGAAAATATATTTGGGAAGCTAAGAGCTCAGAACTTCTCGGACCATGATTTGGGTACCTCCATGAGATTGAGCAAAGGAGAATTCATAAGAACAGAAGAACTAGGAGCAGAAGTAGGCCTTCATGGCTGATCTTTTTGTGGACTCAGCTCCACTTACCCGCCCGCTCACCATAACCCTTAATTCCTTTACTGTTCAAAAATTTATCTATCCTTGCCTTAAATACATTCAATAAGGTAGCCTCAACTGCTTCACTGGGCAGGGAATTCCATAGATTCACAACCCTCTCAGTGAAGAAGTTCCTCCTCAACTCAGAGCTAAATCTGCTCCCACTTATTTTGAGGCCATGCCCCCTAGTTCTAGTTTCACCTGCCAGTGAAAACAACTTCCCTGCTTCTATCTTATCTATTCCCTTCATAATCTTATATGCTTCTATAAGATCTCCCCTCATTCTTCTGAATTCCAATGAGTATAGTGCCAGTCTACTCAGTCTCTCCTCATAAGCCAACCCTCTCAACTCCGGAATCAACCCAGTGAATCTCCTCTGCACCCCCTCCAGTATATCCTTTCTCAAGTAAGGAGATCAAAACTGTACACAGTACAGTACAAGTTCACATTTTGGGCTGTGGAAAATCTATATGTGCTTATCATTAATATTCTTTTGCCTTGATTACTTCATTTATAATGATCTCACATTTAACTGTTCTGTTTTGATGTTTCAATAAAGCATTTATATAATTTCATATTAGAATGTTTTGTTTTACTATTTCAATAAAGCATGAGTAGAATGTTGTAAAGTTTAATGGAAAACACTTATTAACAAAAATAAATACAGAACTTTGATTCCATGTAAACATTTAACTAAACATTTTACTTTAGCAGCTGCACTATGACATTTTGTTAATTGCCTCATCTTTTCAAATTTCTTACAAAATATATTTTTCTCTTTAACACAATGATCAATAAAATATCTTTATACATTAAAACAACAGTTCTGTTGTCTCTGAACAAGTTGGTAAGGGAGGGAGGGTGGGAGGGAGTGATATGAGGGGGAGTGGGGAGGGGTAGGGAAAGAGTGAGAGGGGGAGGAGGGAAGAGGAGGGGGGAGGGAAGGGTTAGGACATAAAAATTGTACATTTTACATGTAGTCTGACTCTTCTGCATCTACATAGAAGAATCAAAAGAACTTCAGTTAAGAAGCCATTAAGCTAAAAGCATAATGTATCAGCAGTGATGGAACATGACTCCAGATTTTCAATCTGCACTGGATTCTTCAATACCTATCAGACATGTTCATATCTGCTTACAGGAGACTTGTTTATATAACCTTAAGGAATACACTTTCCGAAAGTATTTGAAATAGCCATGATGCATACTTCCCACTGTAAATGTAGAACTCATTTCACCAAGAGGTTTCTAAGGATCAACATTGCAACAAGGAGACTCTTATGCACTGCTTAAACTACATAGCACAACACAAATGGACTTTAGCTGAAACTTATTCCAGGCACTAACATCCACCTTGTTATATGTGAACGTACTTTTTACTGGAATTAGTATGTCATGACAAAGTTGTAAAAACATTTTTTAATAAATCTTTCTTTCACTTTCTGTGCATTACCTTTATGTTAAATAAACTTTAAAAATATTTACAAAAAAAATTAACCCACCCAAAGAATGTCTGCTGCCTCTACTCGCTGCGGCTCGAGCAGACTAAAAGTGTGCAAATAAAGAAGTGTAAATACTCACCTATCGTCTGTGTTAGTGACAGACTGCAGCTCAGCGCTTCAATGCTGGCAGCTTTACAAAACCGAAGTGGAAGTTTAAACTTGGCACGCTTCCCGTGCGCATGTCCATGAGACTTCCGTATTGTCCTGAAGTACATGTACGGCTCACAATCTGCTTAAGTTGGGATTTGGGCCGCAAGTTACGGGCCAATGGCCTTAAATAACATTTACCCTATGACCAATGTTAAGTTAACGGGTCTGTAGTTTCCTGCTTTTTGTCTTTCCCCGCCCCCTGCCGCCCTTCCAATCTAATGGTACCTTTGCTCGAACCGAGGGAATTTTGGAAATTAAAGCCAATGCATGAACTATCTCACTAACCACTTATTTTAAAATCCTAGGATAAAGTCCATCAGGGCTCAAAGATTTGTCAGCCTGCAGCTCCAACAATTTGCTCAGTGCCACTTTCCTGGTGATTGTAATTTTCCTGAGTTCCACCCTCCCTTCCATTTCCTGATTTAGAGCTATCTCTGGGATGCTACTTATATCCTCTATCGTGAAGACTGATGCAAAATATCTGTTCAATTCGTCTGCCATCCCTTACTTTCCATTATGAATTCCCCAGATGCACTTTCTATAGGGCCAACACTCACTTTGTTAACTCATTTCTTTTTTAAATATCTGTCAAAACTCTTACTCTCTTTCATTATATTTCTCGTCACTTTTCTTTCCTACTCCAATTTTCCCCTGCTTATTTTCTGTCCAATCTTCTGACTTACCACTGACCTTAGTGTAATTTTATACTTTTTCTTTAAGTTTGATACTATCTTTAACTTTTTTAGTTAACCACAGATGATGGGTCCTCTCCCTGGAATTATGTAGCACTTAGAGAAAAATCGTGTAGGGAGGATTACACATGTGAAACAGTCTCCTGATTATCTGTCCACTTAGATTGGCAAATATCTGTTCATAAATGGGCCACTATCAGCTGGCTTGTCCTACACTTGTAGCAGAAATATTATCAGAAACTATTAGAGCTAAAATAATTGAATAGTTAGAAGGACATGGACTGATTAGAAAGTGTCAATATGGGTCTATGAAGGAGAAGTCATGTTTCATGAACATAACAGAATTTTTTGAGAGAGTAATGGAAAGTAAAGGTGTGCCAGGATACAGTAGGTGCAGTTCATATGGACTTTATAAATATATGTGATCAACTGTCACTTAAAAAAATGTTGATAAACTTAGGACGCATGGGCAGAATCTTACCACTTAGTCTCTAGTGAAATGGTAAAGTAAAAGTAAAAGTTAAGTTTATTTATTGGTCACAAGTAAGGCTTACATTAACACTGCAATGAAGTTACTGTGAAATTCCTGCAACGAAGTTACTGTGAAGTTACTGTGAAATACTGTGAAATGCTGGGATCATTTATGGATTTGGAACGCAACTGTTGGCCTTTACCAGAGAAAAGCAATTAGCAGCTTGCCTTCAGGCTCTCTGACCAATGAAGGAGGAATTGTGGAATAGCTCATCTAATCTGTCAAATGAAGAATGTTTAATTAAAGGGACTGGGGCATGTGTCAGAAAATGTCAGCAGCACTTGCAATGTCCAGGGTGCAGAAACTGCAGGAATGCACTCTCCCCCAACCCACCCCCCATCCCCACCTCCCCAGCCGCCTTCGCCCACCGCTGCCAGTTTCTCATTCTCCCCTGGATGTCCTGCTGTGGGATCAGAGAGGTTGCAGTGAATTGTGCTCTCCCAATCTTGTAACCTGTTATATCTTGCAGACCAGTAGTGAATGTAAAAAATTGACCATTTTGTGAGTAAATTATACTTTTAAACTAATGGTACAATTTGTGGAGTAGTGGAGCTAGATAATTCACACACTCCTCCCATTCCAGTTGTAACACTCTGAGGAAGCTCCTCCTGCTGTGCACTCACCGCAGTGATCCTGTGTGTTGTTGACAGGTTGGAAAACACACTTCATAGTGTAGAATTTTTAGGATGGCGAGTGCTCAACGCTTGCCATCTTGAGAATTGGCGCGTCATGCACTCCCACTGACTCTCAGAAGTCCTCTGCCATTTCACGCTCAATTGAGAATTGATTGGCAGTGGGTGGGTCTTCCATCACCCTTGGAAGCAAGTTCCAGCTTAGAGAGCCGTCTGCCCCTCTGATTAGCTGACAGCACTCCAAACCCCCAGGCACAGTGCTACCGTGGCCAGAAGAGGTACTGCAGTGCTCTGCCTGAATAGTCCCAGGACTATTCCCAAGGGCAAATAGGAGTGGGAAATAAATGCTGGCCTAGCATCAATGCCCATATCCCATGAAAAAATTAAAAATAAGTGGCAGTATAGAGAGAAATACTGAAAGGAAAGTAAAGGGCTGCAGTAAATGAATATTCCTTAGTTGTTAATCATGTATCCATACAAAGAAAAAGAACAAAGAACAAAGAAAGTACAGCACAGGAAGAGGCCCTTTGACCCTCCAGGCCTGTGCCGATCATGATGCCCTAACTAAACTCAAAGAAACCTTCTGCTCGTAGTCAGACAATATCCCTCTATTCCCTCCCTAGTCATGTACCCATCCAGATGCCTCTTAAATACATCAGTGATAAGTCATTATTTTTTTCCATCTATATAAGTGACCTGGACATGGACAGAAAGGGGTGGAAATCAAATTTTATTGATCCTACTAAATGTGAAGAAGTGGCATATTGCCTGGAAAAATGCTAGTGACGATAGGGGTCACTTTCTGACTTTGCACTCCTTACCCTGGAAGCTCATATTAGAACCTTGTGAACATATCTTTGTATTCATACTTGTGCAACCTGCAATAGATGCATTATAAACCATAAGGCAATGAAGGCACCAGATTCTACCTTCTAGCATTCCAATGGTATCTTCTGTCTTAATGTGGCTTGTCATATGGGCCTTGTTATATCGTTTCTCACCATATGTATTGGGCATCTGCACAGGTATTGTGCATTGCCATTACAGCAGGCAATCATTGCTCCCTCAGTACCCACCCAGAGATGCATCTATCTGTCTGAAAGGTAGCTGGGGACTTTTGACTGGCAAGGAACAAAGTAGTGGTGACAGCTGCCAGCAAAACAGGATTTAACATGCAGATTTCTTTACTGTTGGTTTGTGCTTACCAGCTGCATATTTAATAAACAGAATCTTTATCAGTCCTGGTAGTCTATAGAATTGACAATTGGATGGATGGTCAAGAGCCTCATCCACTAGCCATTGCCCCTGAGGCAAGCTAAGCAAGTGGTTAAAAAGTACTGACCTCTCAGATTGCTATTTGCTGATCATGTTCACATTGACAGATTGGGCAACCTCGCATCAAAAGAGTGCATCAATCACAACTTTGGCTTTGTGGTGTGGCTGTGTTTGTGGAGGGCTCTCGGGTGACCCACTTTTTAATTAGCCTGTAAACATCCTGGCCGACAGGTCTTGAAGCAGAATATAGTGTCGTGACATTGCCTTACAAACCCAAATTACTTACAGGCATATTGACTTTTTAAGGGAGCTGTGTTTAAAAAGAACATAAAAGCCATCAACTGGCCGAGACTGCAAAGTAACCACTTGCTGGAATTTCGAAATAAAACAGAAAATTGCTGGAAAATTCAGTAGGTCTAGCAGTATCTGTGGTGAGAGAAATAGAGATAAGGTTTTGAGGCATAATTGTGCAGGACCCCAATCTTCCTGTGGCTTGTCATTTCAACTCACCATCTTGCTCTCACACCCACATGTCTATCCTTGGCCTGTTGCAATGTTTCAGCGAAGCCCAACACAAACTGGAGGAACAACATCTCATCTTCCGATTAGGCACTTTACAGCCTTCTGGACTTAACATTATGTTCAACAACTTCAGAACATGAACTCTCCCCTCCATCTTGACCCCCTTTGTAAATTCCTTTTTTTTGTCCCATTGACCCCCATTCCCCACAAGGTCACCTGCCACTTGTTTTTACGTTTTGCTTTCACAGAGTGCTGATCTTTGTTCTGCTATTAGCACATTCTGCTATCTTACCTTTACTTCCATTGTATGCACCTTCTTTAGTCTTTAACACTGACGCTCCCTTTGTCTTGTGCCCATAACATCTCTGCCCAATCTCTCCTAATCCCCACTTATCTCTGATCCTCTATAATGTTCTACCTGCTCCATTCCCTCTTAAACTGTATAAAATCCACCACATTTCTCCCTCCCTTTAACTCTGAAGAGTCAAACAGACTCAAAACATTAACTGTTTCTCCCTCCACAAATGCTGCTAAATCTGTTGAGTTTTTCCAGAATTTTCTGTTTTATTTCAGATACCTAGCATCGCAGTATTTTGCTTTCATTATATGTTGGAATTCCTATGGGCCCGATTTTACCAAAGCTTCATGCCCGTTTTCGGGCGTGAAATCGCAGTAAAGTTGGGCGTCGGGCCTTTAACGCAGTGCGCACCCAATTCCTAGCAGAGTGCGGCTTTACCAACACCCGATTCGGGCGCGGGCATTTAAATCGACTTAATGAAGCGCGTGCCCAACTCTACCGCCAAATCCCATTTTACCACCATGCGGCCCAATCCGCGTCCGCATTTTTAATGACTTGGTAAATAAAAGTCTGAAGCCGGTGCTTCCTCAGTGAGGGTTGGCGAGGAGGTAGGCGCGTTGCATTAGGAAGCTCCCCGGTACATACATGTGTCTTGAGTCACGGCCATTCCGCTGTCCCGGGTCTGTGGCATCTCGGCGAGTGTGTGGGGGGGAGGGGGGGCTGTTGCTGTGCACGAACTCCGATGTCCGTGTGGCAGCATGGACCTCAGATCCTGCAGTGCAGCTGGATCCTAGCACTGCAGCTAACTTCAGGCTGAAGATGTGCACACAGTGCAGATAGTACTGCTGCAGCCTTCCAATGTTACCAGGGGCTGTGACTGTGTGCTGCATGTGGCTGGGAGGGCTGGGGGGACTGCGGGGCATGGGGGGGCTGTGACTGTGTGCTGCATGTGGCTGGCAGGGCTGGGGGAACTGGGGGGCATGGAGGGGCTGTGACTGTGTGCAGCATGTGGCTGGCAGGGCTGGGGGGCATGGGGGGGCTGTGACTGTGTGCTGCATGTGGCTGGGGGGGCTGGAGGGGCTGGGGGGCATGGGGGGGCTGTGACTGTGTGCTGCATGTGGCTGGCGGGGGGGGGGCATGGGGGGGCTGTGACTGGATTGTTGATGCTCAAGTGTTCAGAGTCCTGTGGTGAACTTGGCAGAATTGTCCCCGTGGTGGAACTTGGTTGGAAATAAGATTCAAGGAGATTACTACACCTGGGAAACCAACCATGGTGAAAAGAAGCTTGTATTGGCAACTCTTCTCTCACATTCCATGGCACATGTGCCCCTACTTATGAATGTGACCTGCATGGGCAACGTTGGGTGCAGCTACTCTGCCTCTGGAGCAGCCTTGGGTCCTTTGTCATCGTGTTTTCATCTGAACATTGCACAGAATTAGAGGAATCCCCTTTGGAAGATAATGTCAAAGTTATACTCGCAGGGACTAAAAACCTGACAGTCAAAAATCTGGGATAATATTTCAAAATGTATATCCCCCATCCATGTTCTGGAATATTATCCCAGATTTTTGACTGTCAGGTTTTTAGTCCCTGCGATTATAACTTTGACATTATCTTCCAAAGGGGATTCCTCTAATTCTGTGCAATGTTCAGATGAAAACACGATGACAAAGGACCCAAGGCTGCTCCAGAGGCAGAGTAGCTGCACCCAACGTTGCCCATGCAGGTCACATTCATAAGTAGGGGCACATCTGCCATGGAATGTGAGAGAAGAGTTGCCAATATAAACTCATTTTCACATTGTTTGTTTTTCCAGACGTAGTAATCTCCTTGAATCTTATTTCCAACCAAGTTCCACCATGGGGACAATTCTGCCAAGTTCACCACAGGACTCTGAACATTTGAGCATCAACAATCCAGTTACAGATTACAAATGTATTATACAGGTCACTACTTGCTCACTGGGACACTGTAGTTTGATTACCTTTCCCATCGATAATTAGGCAGCACAAAGAAGATGCTACATTATTTGCAGTTTGCAAGAGTCTCCCAAGTTCATCCGTCCCCCCCTCCCTGCCCTCTCTGCTGTTTTGTATTTCGTGCCCGGGCGCGCTGCTTCGGATTTTTTTCGAACTGCGCATGCGCAGTTCATAACTCAAATCAGTCCGCCAGCGCTAAGCACCACCGACAGCGCGCATCGGGCCGGAGCCAGCAAAACGCGTATGGGCGCGCTGCAAAGAGGATTCCGGGCTCAGATCCGTATTACGCCTGGATCCCGCCCTTCGGCTCCGATTGGTAAAATCCTATGTGTATTATCCTCAGTCCCAAGAGAGACAACAGAATGCCACACTCTTTTTCAGACTCAGACATTTCAAAGGAAGAAATGCAATGAAAGAAATTGAACTGTAAAAACCAACTGCAACTCTGGTCTCTGCATGCTAGCCTGGTGTTCTTGTTCTACTGTGCTAATGTGTGCTGGGGAGGTCACAGGTAAAGAACATCCTAGGCACCCCTGCGCTGCCAGATAAAGTTTCTCTCTCTGATTGCTGGAAGCAAGTCAAGGAAGCAAAGCCACAGTCGAAAAGGAAACATGCCAACTCCCCTCAGCTAAGCTGCAGAATCACGAATCTGCAAACCAACTGCTCAAATGGCAAAGTCAGCACTACCAGAATCACCCAACTTAATGGATGCAACATTTCACCATCTACTCCTCATGAGCAAGCCAAAGACTGATTTGTATATCTTTTTAACTTATTTCCCATTTTTAAATTACCCTTGTTGTGACCAACCGAGGGGGTTGAATAAAGAAGAGGAGGCAGTTTATCTCCCCTCACTTGGGTACATAACAATTTGGGAGTATCCCATCCAGAATCATATTGGAGGACTTCGCCCAAATTTGGAAACTAACCAAATCGGTATTCAAATTAGGGAGAAAGCTGAAAGGGTTCTATTATCCTCAACTGTCCAAATCATTGATGTATATTGTGAATAGCTGGGGCCCAAGCACTGATCTCTGTAGGAACCCACTAGTTACTGCCTGCCACTTAAAAAAAAAACATTTATTCTTATCTCTGCTTCCTGTCTGCTAATCAATTTTCAATCCATGCCAAAATATTACCCCTGAATCAATGCACTTAAATTTGGCACACTAACTTCTTATGTGGGATTTGAAAGGAGTTTCAAAAATGATGAAAGTCTATGAATTCAACTCATAGCTATGGAGATTCAGAGTAGGGCCTGGGGGTGTTTTAGCAATTGGTTGAAGGGTAGAAATCAACAAATACTTTTTAGGGGAGCTGGATTATGGACAGGGCGAATGTACAGAGTGGGGAACTTCAGTGTTCAATACTGGGACCGCAGTTGCTTGCTGTTTATATAGCTGAAAATCATTTTCTCATTTATATTGTACTATCAAACAAATATTTGTTGTTTCTGTAAATGACCTAGATTCAGAAACTCACATTTACCGATGATATTGAGTTTTAATGAATTCAGAAGAAGCAGCTCAAGAATTAGCAAGTGAACTGGGCATAATAATTTTACGGAATGAAAGAAGAAATTTAATTTAGACAAGTGCAAATTACAACACATTGAATTTGTATGTAAATTTAAACACATCCATCAGTGAAGTAAAACACATCAGTGGAAGCATCTTGAATTGTCCTTTAGAAGAAGCTTTCAACATTCATCGGGGTCTGTGAAGGAAACTTTGTAGTTGACCCCTTTAAGGGACGTGCATCATCAGAAGGGTCATGTGACCCAATCACCCAATGGGGCTGAATGCGAGGATCTTGGAGCACAGCGCAGGCTTTTACAGCCAGATTGATGCTACAGCTGAAAATGAACGCATCGATTGTATACAATTGTGATTAGTAATAAACCCGTTGTTGATTATCAGCAAACTGGTGGTCACCAATTATTGCATTTACTATAGAAACCTTGAGCAGAATTTGGAGAATATTAAAACTTTCTTCTGAGAAAGCCAGAAATTGCAGAAACTTGTAATGTGAGCAATGGATAGCAAAAGGGGAAGCCATTATCTAGAGAGCTGTAACTGGTTAACTAAATGTAAAGACTTAAATCAGCCCATTGAAGTTGGCCTTTTGGAATATGAGCTCCCTAATTAAGGAGTCAGTTGATAGGCCAATCAGGGACTCTTATCCTTGTATTTAACCAGGAGTGTCAGTTTCTCTGGGACTCCCGAAGGTAGACGGCTGACTGATAACACTCTGTATACTGCTATTGGAATGGTAAATAAAGGGATTTTGGTGAAGGGACTTCTGCCCCCGAAGGCCTGAGGATAATTCCTCAACATTAATTAGCTGGGGGGCTGCTATTAGGACTTGTTGAAGATTGGTGCTTTGAATTTCCTTGTTACAGGAAGCAATAACAAAGGTACAACTATACTGGCTTTTAAATAGTTGGAATGTGATGGAACATTAATTTTGCTGAAATTGATATCTTGAGATCAATTGGAGTCAGACCACAAAACATTTGTTCCTGAAAACACCATATAGACATTGTTATTTTGATATTTAGGTCTTCTGGTTAATACAATTAAATGTTATTGCATTGTGTTATCCTGTAGGACATTTCAGTTTAATTATTTTGTACCCTGATTTAGGATAAATCATGCCCCCATTCATGCCCATGTGCAGCATTACTCACGTGAATCAATCTTTTAATTCTAAATTTCCAAAAATCTTTGACTTATAATACACCACTTTCCATGTACATATTCTTCAACTGTTTTCCCTCCTTCTTGTGGGTGTCGCTGGCAATGCCGGAGTTTGTTTCCATCCCTTATTGCCCTTTTACTGAGTGACTTGCCAGGCCATTGCAGAGGGCATGTAGACTAGACTGGACAAGAACAGATCTATGATCTGGATTTATTAATTGAATTTAAATTCCACACACTGATGTGGTGAGATTTGAACCTGAGTTCCCAAAGCATTTGCCTGGGCCTCTGGATTACTAGGCTAATGACAAAACCATTATGCCACCTTCCCCATAACATTTATTGTTTTATTTGATGAATGACTGCAGTGTTTGTGAATCAATGTTTTTCATGCTGTGTTCAATAATCACGCTATGGCCATGGTCAAGGGCTAGAGTTATCACTGAGGCAAAATAAAATTATTTATATATCCACACACGCATGGATGGCACGGTGGCATAGTGGTTAGCTGCACCAGGGATCCAGGTTCAATTCCGGCCTCAGGTCACTGTCTGTGTGGAGTTTGCATGTTCTCCCTGTGTCTGTGTGAGTTTTCCCCGGGGGCTTTGGTTTCCTCCCACAGTCCAAAGGTGTGCAGGTTAGAGGGATTAGCTGTGCAAAATTTCCCCTTAGTGGCACTAGCAGGGCAAATACGTGGGTTATGGAGATAGAGCCTGGGTGGGATTGTTGTTGGTACAAGCTCGATGGGCCAAATGGCCTCTGACTGTACTGTAGGGATTCTATGATATATAAACATAGAAAATCCCCACCATGCCACACATGCTTAACCTGGACAGCTCTACCAGGCAAATTATGCTAACCATCTGCCATTGCTGTAAGAATTAATTACAAATGTGCCACTTAAACCCCATTTTAGCTATGCTGACTATTTGGGCACTTTAACCAGTCGTTCACGCCTTGTTAAACTGCCTCTGAGTACTTCAGTCCCATTCAGCTCTCCAAAGGTGAAACTAGCCAGACTGCTATATCTTTCTCCCCTTTAGACCATTACCTGGACACTTCGAAAGAGGATGAGGATTATTTCTTCCTATAAATTTAAAAAATGTCTCATTTATGCTGACCACCACATATAGTGGGCAAATTGCATTGCTACCAATTTGTATGCTGTAAACGGCCAAGACTGTACACCAATTTGCCTTTCCAACTATGACACTAAGCCTCTTTTATGACAGTATATCATAGAACAGTGGATGATCACAGCACCTACCCTATTAGTGGATTAAAAGCAAAGAACTGCATAGCTTTTTTACAAGCAGCCATAATATGATTAGTCAATAAATTTTAATTTTATCTCCAGCAAAAAGGAAACAGATGCCATGAAGCTGACATTAAGAATTGCTCATTTCCAAATTAATGCAAATAGAGAAATAATCCATCATTAAACCATGTTCACAAAATTTCATGCCTCAAGTCACGAGACTTACAAGTTATCCAACTGGGATAGTGACCGTGAATTTACTGGCTACCTGCATTTTCAAGTATTGGTGCCACCATTACACTTACAATGATTGAGGAAATCTGGGTTTAGTGCATTAGATCTCTGTCATATTATTAATAGACTAGAAATATGTTTCTTTGATTTTTAGCAGTATTGCCAAACCCCATGGGGTTTTGTCTTGGCATAAAATGAGTGTCGTAGGGTCATAGAGGTCTACAATACAGAAAAAGGCCATTCGGCCTATCGAGTCTGCACCAATCAAAGACAAACCACCCAACTATTCTAATCCCATTTTCCAGCACTTGGCCCATAGCCTTGTATGCCTTGGCATCGCAAGGGCACATCTAAATACTTCTTAAATGTTATGAGGGTCTCTGCCTCCACCACCCTTTCAGGCAGTGTGTTACAGACTCTAGCCATCTTTTGGGTGTAAAGGTTTTTCCTCACATCCCCTCTAAACCTCCTGTCCCCTACCTTAAATCTATACCTGCTGGTCATTGACCCTTCCGCCAAGGGGAACTGTTTCTTCCGATCAACACAATCTATGTCCCTCATAATCTTATACATCCTACTCATCTGGTGCACTATTCCCAGGAATTTCCTGCTTTTGTATCATTACTTTACCTTTTGCAGCAAGGAGGTGAGTAATATTGGTTGGTAATTTGGAGGATTTAACTGCAATTTAGCACAGCAGTATGTTTTGTAGTCTTCATAAGCCTGAATAAGAATTGTTTGCCAGTGATGACAAGACTAAATCAAAGGATTGTGTGAAGTAAACAGATTCTAACCTACACTGCTTGGCAGGAAGCTAATTGGGATTGGATTTTCTGCCCATTTTCTACCTCGTCTGAATTTTATCTTTCGCCGAACTTTGGAGTGTCTGGAGAAAGTTATTTAAATACAAGGTCATCAAGAGGCTAATCGGCTGGAAAGGGCAGGAGCAACAATTGACTTTTCTCCCAGGTTTTCACTGAACTAATAGACTGTTAGCAGATATTGTCAGGGAGAGAGAGACACAACAACAACAGCAGTGCTGTAAATAAGTAAGAAGAACAAAGTAAGCAAGCACGACGACACAACTAGGAATAGAGTGTGAGTTTGGGAATTTGGTGTGAGGCAATTTTGAGGGTTAATTTTAAGGTTTAATCTCATTCTAAAATCTGGTCCGGTTTATATTTAGAATTTAACTATAATTTACTATTCAAGTTAAGTTCCTTTCAGTCATAGTCAGGGACAAGCAAGCTCTCCACAGGAGAGGCAGCTACAGATAACTAATTAGGTTGCTAGTTTAAACAACATTCCCCTGCTAGCCGTGCTGACTCACCTTTGTAGAATTTCAGCTGGTATAAACAGAGGTGCTCTTGCTAAGCGCACAAAGCAAGCAAGCAGGAAGGCAGCAGCTGGTCACTGAGTGCAGCTAGCCATGGAATGTGAGCTTGGCAATTTGCTGAATGAGGGAGGAGGGCGTGTTCACTCATAGCTACCTTAACTTTGAATTTAAAAGCGAGCACAGAGTGGCAAATCAGTTCAAAAGAGTGCGGGGGAGGGGGGGGGGTGGCCACATTCAGAGACAAATTCAAAATGTGACATCACAGGAATCAGGTAAGTGATTTGTTGGTGACTATTTTGCTCATTTATCTTTCAAAACTCAGGAAATTTAGTAGTAATTGTAAGGTTATTTTGATAGTAGTAAAGTTTACTACCAGTAGTATAGCTAATTAGGAGCAGTAGGGTCTAGGTATCTAGTCTGTAAAGTGAAGGCATGATGGGGAGCTCAGCCTTGTGGAATGCCTATCATGTAATATGTGGGAAGTTGTGGATGCTTCCTATGGTCTGGAAGACCACATGTGCAAGATCATTTGAACTCTGGGTTTCAGAACTCAAACGCTGGCTGGAGTCACTGTGATTCAGCTGTGAGGCTGAAAACTACATGGATTGCACACTTAGGGAGATGTTGATATCACAGGTTAAGAGAGTACAGGCAGAGAGGAAACTGATGACCACCAGACAGTCTGAGAACCAAACAGGTAGTGCAGGTGTCCCTTGTGTCCATTTCACTCACTAACCTGTTTTCCAATTTTGATGCTGATTAGGGCAATGGACCCTTAGGGGAGTGCAGCCAGAGCCTAGCCTGTGGCACCACAGCTGGGTCAGCTACACAAGATAGGAGGAAGAAGAGTGGGAGGACAACAGTGGTAGGCGATTCAAAAGTTAAAGGAACAGACAGGCACATCTGGAGTGGTAGGTATGACTCCAGTATGGTATATTGCCTTCCTGGTGCCAGGATGAAGGATGTCAGGATATTCTTATGGGGGAGAGTGAACAACAGAGGTCGTAGTATACATTGGTACCAATGACACATGCAGAACGAGGTATGAGGTCCTGAAAACAGATTTTATAAAGCGAGGAAAGACATTAAAAAGCCAGACTTCAAAGGCAATAATGTTAGGATTACTCCCAGTGTAGATGCTAGTTAATACAGAAATAAGAAGATGGAGCAAATAAACACATGGCTGGAGAGATAGCACAAGGCTTTGGATTTCTAAGGCACGGGGATCGGTGCAGGTGCGACCTGTATAAGGCAGACAGATTATACCTTAACAGGGCCGGGGCCAATACCATCACTGGGAGATTTGCTAGTGCTGTCGGGGACAGTTTAAATTGGCTTAACGGAGAGATGGGAACCAGAGACACATTTGAGATAGGAAAGATGCAAAGTTGGTAATGGAAGGAAGAAAAGCCGTAAGCAATATTGAAAGACAGCAGAAACATGGGCAAGCACCAAATAGAATCAGAATGTGGAAAAATGTTAAAAAGGCAAGATTAAAGGCATGCTATCTGAATCAGCATTTGCAACAAGGTAGATGAATTGACAGCCCAAATAGAAGTAACTGGGCAAGATCTAATTATGGAGACATAGATGCAGGGTAACCAAGGCTGAGAACTAACTGTTCAAGGGTATTCAACATGCAGGAAGGAAAAGGAGGTGGAGTAGCTAATAAAAGATAATATTGGAACATTAGCGAGAGAGGATGGTAGATTAGATCAAAATGTAGAACCAATTTGGGCGGAGCTGAGGAACAGCAAGGTGCAGCAAACAATGGAGGGAGTTATTTTAGGCCATGTAGGGCAAGGTATAAATGAGGAAATTTGAGATGCATATATTAAGGATAATACAATAATCGTGGGGGACTTCAATCTACTTATACACTGGGTAAACAAATTTAACAATAATGCAGTGGGAGATCAATTCCAAGAATGTTTACAAGATGGTTTTCTGGAACAGCAGGAGGAACAAACTCAGGAACGGACTATTTTAGATCTAGTAATATGTAATGAGAAAAGGCTAATTATAATCTCATTGTAAAGCAAGCTTTAGGGAAGCGTGACCACAATATGATAGTTTGGAAAGTGATGCAGTTCAATCTGAAACCAAGGATTTAAATCTAAAACAAAGGAAATTCCCTTAAGCAGTTCGACCAAAGAGACATCATGGGGATGTCCTGCCTTGTACTCAAAGATCTGCGTGCTGTGACGTCAGTGTAAGAAAAACATTTAAGCAAGTTTTTTAAAAAAATCATGATATCTGCAGCTCTCACAGCTTCAGTGATGTCATTATGTTGCTGGGCTGACTATGGCGAGCCCTTTTATTGCTACTTAAGTGGTTTATATGAGGTTGCTTGTGTTTACTCTGGGATTAATTTTATGATCCTGCATTGTTCAGAGGATGGTCATGTCTTTTCTTCATTTTCAGGTTGGAGCTGCAGGTTTAAGTTTTAGTTTTAGAAGGGACAGCAAGCTAAAAAGAAGTGTTTTTCCATTCTCCCCGTTGTTTTAAAAATTCTATTGGTTAGCTGAAAACAAGATCTTGTTTTCCTGAAGGGTGAAAATGTGCAGTCATTGGGGGCTGGACCAGAGTCTCTCTCTGGGGTTTTGGGAACCTGTCTTTTCTTCAAACTGTTCAGAGTAAATCCAGAGAATTGCAGACTTCAACAAATGGATTCAATTTCCAGTATCACATGAGCATAGTCTGTGCTGTGTTAAACCTGCAAAAATAGTCTTTTGTCTATGGGATTGGTTTGATTGGAACATTGTAGATATCGTTGTTAAGGATTATACATTATCATGATTGTTTGTAATTGATAAAAGTTCTTGTTAATTTTCTTACTATACATGTTAACTATATTCTTAAATAAACTTTGTTTGATAAAAGCTCCCTAGTGGGTCACTTGAATCATACCTGAAGTGAAACATCTCATGCTTATCCTAGCCAAAGTCAAGATGCAAAACTTATGATCCAGGCAGGCTCCATAGAACACTTTGGAGTTTCTGACCTGAACCGTAACAGTGTCAAGAATTGGCCTGTTCACTCACATGAAGAACAATGTCAGAAACTCAGAAACCTGAGTAAACCTCATCCTTTACAGTTAATCACCAACAGTATTAATGATTAATTACATTATTTTACATTGTACGGAAGTGAGACCGATGGATCTCCAGTTGCCAGTGCCTGTTTGGTCGTCTTCTTGAATATGAACACCACATTACCCTGTTTCCAATATATTTGTATCTTCCCCCAGTATCCATTGATTCTTGCATAACGATTGTCAACACTTTGCAAATCCCCTCACTAGCATGTCAACCCTACCATCTACCACTAGGGATTGAATTGCTGACTGTCTAGGATATCCATTCGCTTCATTTTGATGCCTTGAGTTTTTTTAAGGAGGGCGTGCTGTTCATGTCTTCCCTTGTGAATTCTTTAAAGAGTTACCATTCTATTTGTTTATTTGAGCTCATCCTTGAAGCCTGTTTGCCTCTTTGAATGTGCTCACCTCTCTGACAGTTCTCTGTAGTATTAAAGGTTATTTTACGTTTATGTTTGATTTCTGTAGTTCTCATTGCCCCTTGAATCAATCTCTTAACCTATTACTGCAAAACCTATAGGCATCCAAGTGGGCATTTGCTCTCTCCAAGATGAATGGAAGTTATTTTTTCTCTTCACTTTTGATTTGCTTGATAATCCATTTAGAGATGCATGTTTGCTTAATTTGAGCTTGCTGCTTTGCATGTATTTACTTTAGGGGTGATCCATTTGCTTCATATCTGTGTTATCCACTTTTAGGCTCACCAGAACTTCTTTCACCCACATGATCATTATCTTGTTTAGTTGTATGAACAGAAAGTTCAGCAAAATCTGATGAAAAAGTGGCAGCTCCCAATCATTGTTAGCATTGTCTAACATTTCAGTTCCATCAACCTGAAATCAATTGGCTAGTTCTCTCCCTCCATTGTGCCAGAGCTAAGTAGGAACTGATTTAATAGCAAAAATCAAAACTGGGGTGAGATTATTTTGTTATTGTGCCTCGGTTCTAGCACAGTGCATGAAGAAAAATTTCAAGGCAATGATCTTAGCCCCAATGAAGCTCCACTAGATTTCCAGTATGTACTCTGCAAAAAGGAAATATGTTTTTAAAATATATTTCTGCACAGACTATCTAACCTATCCAATGAGTTATGGGATGTAAATCCATAAATTCAACAATTTTGAAATACTTCGACAACTTTGTAAATAGGATGTGAGCCATTAGCTCACCATACAAGCTTGATGCTGAAGCGGGGCACATCAAAGACGTTCTGTAGGACAATAGTTATTCAGAGCAGATCATTTTGCTCTATATATCATGCAAACTCCTGAATGGGCCTCAGGCCATCATTTTCAGCCCCGAAAAGCACCCAGTCTACTTCAGATTACACTGGAAGTGTAAGCTATCTCAAAAAATTTGAGCATAAGGTGAAGCTAGCTATTTTATGTTGTTACTATGCAGTAGTGTCATAGGTGGCATTCACCAATAACAGGATGCTACATTAAAGCCAAAAAGGCATTCTGCGTTTGACACAAATCAGTAATGTGGTATGTAGTCCTTAAATCCCAAAGACTGGTGGCGGGTCATATCAACCAGCATGTCCCTTCTGCTGTTTGCAATGGTCAAAGCACTGACCCTACCCAGCCAGTCTGTGCTTCCAAAATAGTGGGCTAAATCTTACCGAGAAATGGTAGTGTTGCTTCTGGCAAGAACAGAAGCAACACTCTCGAGAAACTGATCAGTTTTCTCTGAGACTCTACCATACTCTGCCGAAAAGAATCAAGGGAGTGTGTCATAAAGGTGGCAGGGCCAAAGCACACCGGCAAAATCCAGCTGCTTAGAAATCGGGGCGCCACCTTTAAAGGGCGCCCTGATCATAACTGCAATAAACCTGCCCCCGCCCCAGGGGGGTGGGGACAGGTTTATTGCAGTTATGATCAGGGCGCTTCAGGAGCTCCCCTCCCCACCCCCCAATCAGAGCCAGCATTCACTCTGACCCACCCTCAGCAATCATTGGCCCCTCCTCAACACACCCCTTCCATGATGGTCGGGCCCTCCTCCCCCAGCATCCCCCCCACCCACAATCATCGGCCCCTTCTCTCCCTCCCCGCAATCATCAGTCCCATCTCCCCCCCCCCCCCCCCCCCACCCCTGCAATCATCAGTCCCATCTTCCCCCCCCACCCCCGCAATCATCAGTCCCATCTTTCCCCCCACCCACACAATCATCAGACCCATCTCTCCCCCACCCCCGCAATCATCAGCCCCATCACCCCCCACTCCTGCAATCATCATACCTATCTCTCCCCCACCCCACGCAATTATCAGTCCCATCTCCCCCCACAATCATCAGCCCCATCGGACTTCTCCCAGCCCATGTCTGCATGAATGCCCCTCTCCCCATGAGGTTTCCACTAAGGCCTGTGCCATGGTACAGGTTGGTACTGCCAGGTTGGCATGTTGGCTGTGCCAAGGGACAGTGCCAGTGGGCATTGACAGGGCATTGCCTGGCCATGTCCCTCCTCCCCTGGGGGCTATATTTACCTTTGCATCCCTGGGGAGATCCCACAGGACATGACATGATGCCATGTCAGTGCGGATTGAAGATATGGTGAGGCGAACATGGGCTCAAAATTTCGTGTCTATTGTCCAACCATAGATACGATTCCACAATTGGCCAACATTTGCTAAATAATCCTCAGTATGTGCTAAGAATTACATCAACAACCAATTTAAGAGTGATGCATTTGCAAGTACTGGAAGCTACGTATATTAACACACATGGCGGACAGAAAGAACATGGACACACATTGTGCCTGTTTCAGCTAAACAAACTAAGTGACAACCATTCACTGGATCAATTTTCAGGGCATCACTTTGACCAACCAGAGTCAAACTGCCTGATTTAAAGTTACAAACCATGCTTGGCAGTTAACTATCAATCGCCAGCAAATGGTGCATTTTTCATGGCGACACCTATACCAATCAAAGTCCACTTGCCAACTAATTTGCACTCTCTTCTGATGCAGTATAAATTGTTTCTTCCCTGGATTTCCACAATTGCCTTGAGTGCAAAATGAAAAGCTTTCGACAAACAATGTATCTTTTTGTCAGTAATACTCAACTTCATTAACTGACTATATTAATCAAATGTGGCACATTATATTTGAATATAGAATGATTCATTGGTTTATTCCAGTATGTGTTTCTTTACATTGTGATATTCTTCATGTTGTCATTCCTCAGTGCATTAGGAACAAAGCAGCCAAAACCTTGTTTAGTGGATACCCATTTCCCCATACTATTATCAATGTCAGAACACAGAAGCAGATGCTAAGATCCACTGAGGATGTCAAATGCTCAATTTGATATATTGTTTCTGTATTATTACAGCAGTGAGGATATTAAAGGTACTCTTGAGTGTTATTTCATTTAGAAATGCTTAAAGTTCAATCAACACCAAGGTCAAAAGAATGTCAATCACTGCCTGATAGCATGAACTCAATTGTAAAATGAACACCAAATGTATGTCATCTGAGAGGTTTGAGATCAAACTATCAAATATGTTAGACCCTTTCCTGACACTGAAAGTAATATGGCTGGGAGGAATGTATATCAAAAGTGAAAATGGGCAGACAGACTTGAATAGAAGAAAATGGGATGGGTAGTCATTTACAACCCCTACAACTTGTACATATTCTGCCTTAAGCATCGTAAAACCTCCCAAGGTAATTCACAATAATACTACCAAAGAAAATTTTCATTGAGCCACATCAGCACCTATTTGGACAGATGATCAAATGCTTGGTCAAAAAGAGGGGTGCTACAGAGAATCTTCTACTATAGGAAAAAAAAGGGCAAAGAGATGGGAGTATTTGAAAACAAGTATGGGAATTTTAAAAGAGGAGAGTTGCTTCACCAAGAGTCAATGTAGGTCAGTGAGGACAGGAGTGATGGGTAAACTGGTCTTGGTGCAAGTCACAATGCTGAATTTTGAATGACTTTCAGCTTACGAAGGGTGGAAGCCAGGATTGCATTGGAATGGTCAAGTCTCGAAGTAACAATGGCATGGATGAGGGTTTGAACAGTGGATGAACTGATTGCCGAACTGTGCCCCAATGTTACAGCAGTGGAAAGGAGGCTCATCTCAAGATCAATTAAGACACCAAGGTTGCAAACAGTCTGGTTCAGTCTCACATTATACCAGGGAGAGGGATGGAGTCAGAGGCTCTTGAATGCAGATTGTGTGGGGACGAAGAACAATGGTTTCTGTCTTCCCAATATTTAGTTAGGGGAAGTTTCTGCTCATCCAGTACTGGATGCCGGACAGGCAGTTAAATGATTCAGAGAAAATGGAGGGGTCAAGAGGGGCGGTGATGAGATAGGCAGAACTGGGTGTTGTCAACATGCATGTGAGAATTGACACTGCATTTAGATCAGAAATAGGAGGGGCCAAGGATGGATCCTTGGGGAAGAGCTCATCAAGGCACTCAGCACTGGCTCATTATGAGCAGCATTTGCCTCATTGTAGGAAGATTTTAGCATAGGAGTAAATCTTTCAGCCCAACGAGCCTGATCTGCCATTTAATGAGATCATGGTTGATCTGTGGCCTAACTCCATATACTTGCCTTTGGCCCATATCCCTGCCTTTGGCCCATATCCCTTAGTACCTTTGCTCAGCAAAAATGTATCTATCCCAGATTTAAAGATAGCAACTGATCTAGCATCAACTCCATTTGTGGAAGAGAGTTCCAAACCTCTACCACCCTTTGTGTAGAAGTGCTTCATAAAATCTCTCCTGAATGGTCTGGCCCATTTTTTTAGACTATACCCCCTCGTTCTAGACTCCTCAACCAGTGGAAATAGTTTACCTTTATCTACCCTGTCTTTTCCTGTTAGTATCTTGAAGACTTTGTTCAGATTAATCCTTAACCTTCTAACTTCTAGAGGTCTCATTTGTATACAACCCCACTCTCTTGTTGACTTCCTTGCTCAGTGTATCCATCAAGGAGGCTGAGTTTGCTGATCTCCCTCCTGTCCAACTCACCCCTTCCACTGCTGACCTTGTGAACCTCTATTTGTCTCCATCCAAAATGTCCCTTCACTTGTGAACAAGGCCTTTGCCATCCATCAGCTTATTATGGATGATTTGCATAGAAATCATGGTCTTAAAAGAAACCTGGCCAAGGGGTTGTGGCCAAACGGGCCACCTAAAATGGCGATTTGTAAAGCACTCTCGGACAATTGGGCAAGAACTAAAACAGCAGGCTGCCACCTAAAAGACAGAGATAAACAGGCTGCAACTCGGACAACTGAATACACAGGATATGGATCATCTCCAGGACAAAAGGGGCTTTCTGGTCAAACTGGATTGTTTACCAGACATAGGGGTGCCGTAACCCCTTATTTGGGAGGGAGGTGTGTGTCCTATATGTCCCCAGCACCTATAGACATGGCCGTTGGGGACACACCCAGAGATTGGTGTGGCAGCACATGATTGGACTTTATCAATCAGGGTGATCAAGTCCTGATCGATTGATTGGCAATGGCCAAAAGGAGCGCGAAACCCAAAGGGGTATAAAAGGTGCTGCACAACCAAGAATCTCTCTTTGACCCCACGAACGAACTACAACAATGGTGACCATCGCCAGCAACGACCAGCACGAGAAGAGCCACCACACCCGAGAAGGAAGGGAGACCAGTGCCAGACCAGACCAAAGGACCAGACTACACAGAGGACGACCGAGACCAGCGCACAGATAAAGGCCAATATCTGTTTGGGTATTTGCCAGTCACGCAAAGTTAAGTCAAAGTCTCGTATTGGACTTGAACTTTAGTATTTTCTGTAAGATAACTTACTGTTGGTTGGGTGGGTGATTATTGATTGTGTGTTTTAAATAAATATTGGTTGTATTAACAAGAAGTCTACTCGCAATTCTTTGTCCATTGTATAAGGATTAAAACAGACTGTGCGGCAGGCACAACAGGGTAAATGACACCTTTCCCCTTAATGAAGTCCCGCTGCCTGGCTATTTATTCCCACACTTGCCCTGTCAAGACTGTCATGGAGGTGATTATCATTGGATCACACCTTGATCTGACCCCCTACTCCTCTGGCACTTTCTTCTTTAAACATCTCACCTTGTTCCACCTCTCACACTTATCATTCAAAGTTATCATTCTGAACCATCCTCACATGTAAAATAAGTATTTTCTCACCATGATATCTTCACCACTTTCCGTTACACTGAACAACTTCTTGTTCTTGGTGATTTCAACGACCATCTCATCTCATTGCATTCTCTCTTCTGAATTCAATTCCCTCTTATCCTCCCTAAATCTCTCCCTCCATCTAAACTCCACATTCCATATTCATGGCCACCCTTGCTATCTGACGTGGTCATGCTAGTCTCATAAATTGCAGATGAGGTTGTGTCTGATCACTTTGCTGTAACACTCTCTTTATTCACATCTCCCCTTTCATGCCCCAACATTACTTTGTTCCATATCCATCCCTGGCAAAACATTATCCCCCAAATTCACTTATAATCACACTTTCAAAATCCTGGCTGTCTAGCCTCTGGCCCTCCATTTGCCACAACATTTCTGAAGTGACTGATTTAAGCAACTACATCTTCACCTCCACCTTTGGTGCCCAAGTCCCCAATGATACCATTATTCTCTCATGCCCTGGCTATTCACCCTGGCATCACGTTCATCTTCACTCACTTAAGTCTAAGGGATGCAGACTTGAAATGATATGGGGAACAATTGGTTTAGCCATCCACTCCCAGATTTGGCTGGACCACATAAAACTCTATCTATTAGGTCCTGCTCTCATCTGCTAAAACTACTCACTAGTCCTGGATCATTCTGGAATGTAAAGATAACAATTGGCTTCTTTCCTCGACCACAAACCACCTTCTTAAACCACTCTTCCCTCCCCCTCCACCTTCACTTCCAACAACGCGTTTATAGATGCAGTCATCGTGCAGGTTAAGGATATGCAGGGAAAGAGGTCGTGGCTGACTACCAGGCAGGTAGCGCAGGCGTCCATCAAGTGCACTCTCCAACCAGTAGATTGGTGAGAATGCTGGTTCACCAGGGTTGCCTCCCTGGTGCCAGGGTCAGAGTGGCTACACAGCACTCTTTGAGGGGGGGAGTGTGAATAGCCAGTTGTTGTGGTCCTTATCAGTAGAAACAACAAAGGGAGAAAGAGACAGATTTCAGTGAGCTTTGAAAGGATGTGCAGGTTAGATCGATTGGCCACGTTACATTGCCCTTAGTGTCAAGGGGACTAACAGGGTAGCTATGGGGAGTTGCGGGGGTAGGACCTGGGTGGGAGTATTGTCGGTGCAGACTCGATGGGCCAAATGGCCTCCTTCTGCACTGTAGGGCTTCTATGATTCTATGAGACTAACAAGTAGGATCACAAACTCCACAATCTCTGAATTGCTCCCAGTACCATGTGCTAGTGTGCCTAAAGAAAGAAGGACAGAGGAATGCAAGGCTGGAGAGACAGTGTGGGAGAAAGGGCTTTAGATTTTTAGGACATTGGGACTGGTTCTGGTGGGCAATGGACCTGTAGAGACCTTTCCTCTCAAGTTGTTGTACGTATTGTTTCTTCCCAAATCCACGCTCATGTTTCCTGGAAATCCATGGTTGAATTCTTCCAGTCAGGTTTATGTGGTATATAAATTTAGGTGCCTGTATAAATTAATGCAATTAGTACTGTACCAGTACGCTGAGCTGTTATTACTTGCAACTTTACAGCTTTGAAGTCAAATGGAACCTTTACTTGGCAATTTATATCACACCCAACATAACCTTGTAATGCCAGTATATAGCAGTTTCATAGAAATATAAATCTTAAAGCGTGACAGCTTAAGTTCTTTGGACAGGTATGACATTCACTTCAGAATGCCATCCATACTGGCTTCACTCTTTTTCAAATGCGCAATGTAAATTAAATAAAAGACTAAGACATCATTTCATTTCAACTCAGACTGTGCACTTTGAAGAGGACAAAATAGATGAGAGTTGAAGAATGTTCACTCTGGTTAAAGATTCACATGACTTCAATAAATATTGCAAGGAAGGAATAGAACGAGGTGACTGGAGGTCACAGCTCTTACAGAATTGCTTGAATTTCTTGGCAGCTATGCACTACTTTAATCAAATATTTCCAGAGCTTGTGTTTGTTCATCATTTTTCATCTGCTGGCAGTGACATCAGGCAATTTCGGGTGTAAAGTTTTAAAAATGAATAAGAGGGTTAGCAACAAAGGGGACTATTAGTCCCTGTACCTGGCAGGGCGGGCGGTGTGGTGGGGGGAAGGCGTGTGTGGCTATGTAGGGGGGGTGCAGTTAAAATGTAATGGGAGACTTACCCACTGTCCTCCTATAACCTTACAATTCAGAGAGGTGTCTATGCTATCTGTATTGGAACAGCAGGAGAAAAAGCCATCTGCTGAGCAGCTGCAAGAAGTTGCTGGGAAGCTTGATGAACCATTGGAGGCAGCTGCCAGGGTCAATCATATGGGACCCTCTTTCCTAATCGATCCGTGCACCCTTCCCATTCCCAGCCTTCCCTGCGATAAATACAATTGGAACAGTGTATACATAAGCCAAGTGCCAGTGGATTTCATTCCACAGAATGTAATGTGCTCATCACCATGATGTTCCTCATTCCACACAGTCAGTATCAATTATTCTCCACCGTCTAATCAAATGCTTCTACTCGGTGCAGCTCCAGTGACTGGAGCCATCGGGGGACTGGCAGATAAGCATCTGTTAGAAACCCTGGAAATTGAGTTGGCTCTTGACATGTGTGAACATGGCCCAAAGGTGTTTCTGCTTCAGACTGAGCATTGTCCCAGCTGTGGGGGCAGATAATGACTGCATTATTGGCACACATTCAATCTTTGCAGTAGGGTGGAGGAATGGTGTGATATGCACTCTCTGAGCATCAACAGATAACAACATCA
This sequence comes from Mustelus asterias, assembly GCF_964213995.1. Taxonomy (NCBI): domain Eukaryota; kingdom Metazoa; phylum Chordata; class Chondrichthyes; order Carcharhiniformes; family Triakidae; genus Mustelus; species Mustelus asterias. The sequence continues at coordinate 55,912,633 of NC_135802.1, forward strand.
TCTGTTGCTTCCTCAGCTCTGTCTCCAGATTCTTCCAAGTTCTGCATCATTATGTCCACAGACCTCATGGTCCCAGTGAATTGCTGGTTTTATTCAATCAGCAACCATTCAAGTTGTGCATTGAACCACATCATGAAACTTGTATGGCAGAGGCATGAGCAGCCATCAGTTCTTTTGCCATAAGGCACTGCATTAGCAGATAATCATGGACCTGCCATGTCCTTAAAGATGGTTTATGGAGTTACTACAGGAACCCATACGTTTGGTTGTAGAATCTTCCACACTGTCATATGAACCAAGTTCCTACAAGGACGCTATATGTTTGTGGTGAACCATCGTTGGTTACCACTGGGGGTTGTTATTATGTTACTGTTGGGCTAGGGTGTTGTTACTGTGGGGGTTGTACAATGTTGTTGGGTTAGGGTGTTTACCTGTTATAAGTGTTATCATGGCACATTCCAGTGGGGCCCCGCCTCCGGTGGCGAGGTATAAGACCCTCTGCTCCGGCAGGACCCCTTCAGTCTGAACTGGTGTATTCGTGTTAGTAGTTCCATTGTTACACAATAAAAGCCTTCAATATCGAAGCCTTGGTTCCACGTGCTTGATTGTCGCGCATCAATTTTATTGTGTAACAGAAAACTCTCAGCTGTACAAAAAAAAGAGTATGGAACAGATCTTAAAACCAGATCGTCTGGCGCTGGACCCACGTGCGGTCGGTGCCGCTAACACCTTCGACCACTGGTGGAAGTGTTTCGAAGACTACCTGGCAGCCTCTGTAGCTATCACTACAGACAGTGACAAACTCCAAGTCCTCCACGCAAGGGTAAGCGACACGATTTATCTCGCGATTCGTGCGGCTCCCACTTACCCGAGGGCCGTCGAGCTCCTGAAGAAACGATACATGAAACCACCCAACGAGATACACGCTCGTTACCTCCTCGCTACGCGACGTCGGCAGTCGGGCGAAACCATGGAGGACTACGCCAATGAGCTCCTGCAGCTTGCCAGGGGTTGCGATTGTAAAGACGTATCAGCCGAACAATATATGTACGACCTCGCCCGAGACGCGTTCGTAGCAGGGGTAGGGTCCTCGTACATCAGGCTTAAATTGCTGGAAAAGGGGAACCTCGACTTGACCCAAGCAATGGAGATGGCTGAGATGCTGGAAGCGGCGTCGAAGAGCTTGGCTCTGTACCCCGAGGACCACGTGCAGTCAACGTGGCAGGAGCAAGCTCTGCTCCCTCCTCGCCCCGCGAACCCGCGCTCCCAGACCGATTCGACGACGGCGGCAGCACCAGGTGGCCAGCGATGCTATTTTTGTGGTGGGGCCAAGCATCCACGGCAACAGTGTCCGGCAAGAACGGCTATCTGCAGCCAGTGCGGTAAAAAAGGCCACTACGGTAAAGTCTGCAGGTCGAAGTCTAAAAACGGCAGTGCAGCTTGTAATCCTCCAGAACGGAGACAATCTCCTTCGGCGTCGCAGTACCCACGAGGTCCGACCACGTGCGAATCCAGGACGGCGCCATCGTGGCTGACGGAGGAGGAGGAAGACCACCAGGAGTCGCTGCGTTTGGCGCCCTCGCCCACGTGCGATTCATGGGGGCGGCCATCATGGTCCACGACGACTAGGAGCGACCAGCAGGGGTCCTCAGCATCAACATCGGCGGCATGCAGTGACGCCCAGGGGCCAACGGTGGCGTCGATCTCCCTGGACCAGACTAAGCACCACAGGCTTGAGAATTCCATGATGGATATAAAGGTAAATGGTCGAACTGTGAATTGTCTGTTTGACAGTGGGAGCACCGAAAGTTTCATACACCCTGAAACTGCTAAAAGGTGTGGACTCCGGGTTCTCCCTGCCAAGCAGACAATTTCCATGGCATCACGGTCCCGGTCTGTACCGATCCAAGGACGATGTGTGGTAACTCTTGAGGTACAGGGCACAATTTACGAGCAATACAGGCTCCTTGTGTTACCTCACCTTTGTGCGCCAATTCTCCTCGGACTAAATTTTATGGTCCACATGAAGAGTGTGATCCTACAGTACGGTGGGCCACTCCCTTCACTGGCAGTAGGGAATCAGCCGCAGCCTCCAAATTGCCCAAAGCGCCCCGCATGCAATCTTTCCACTCTGAAAATCACTACACCATCCCTCTTTAAAAATCTGGTACCAGGCTGCAAGCCCATCGCTACTAAAAGTAGGCGTTACAGCGCTGAGGACCGGATCTTTATTAGATCTGAGGTTCAGCGGCTCCTCAAGGAAGGGATCATACAGGCCAGTGCTAGTCCGTGGAGAGCGCAGGTCGTGGTAGTCAAAAGCGGGAACAAACCTCGGATGGTCATCGACTATAGTCAGACCATTAATCGTTATACGCAGCTGGATGCGTATCCTCTCCCGCGCATTTCTGATATGGTCAATCAGATTGCGCAGTACCGAGTGTTCTCTACCATAGACCTTAAGTCCGCCTACCATCAACTCCCCATCCGCCCAGAGGACCGACAATACACGGCTTTTGAGGCGGATGGTCGTCTATACCAATTCCTCAGGGTTCCATTTGGTGTCACCAATGGGGTCTCGGTCTTCCAGCGTGCTATGGACCGAATGGTGGACCAGAACGGGTTGCGGGCTACCTTCCCGTACCTGGATAACGTCACCATCTGCGGCCATGACCAGCAGGACCACGACACGAATCTCCAACACTTTCTGCGCACTGCATCTCGCCTGAACCTGACCTATAACAGGGAGAAGTGCGTATTCCGTACGCGCAGGTTAGCCATCCTCGGATACGTGGTGGAAAACGGGGTCATTGGCCCTGATCCAGACCGTATGCGCCCCCTTACTGAACTTCCCTTGCCCGCTAGCACGAAAGCACTGAGGAGATGCCTCGGATTCTTTTCGTACTATGCGCAGTGGGTCCCCAACTACGCGGACAAAGCTCGTCCGCTCATCAAGTCCACGACCTTCCCACTTACGCCGGAGGCCCAATTGGCCTTCAAGGCTTTGAAAAGCGACATCTCAAAAGCCACGATGCACGCGGTGGATGAATCCATCCCTTTCCAGGTGGAGAGTGATGCATCTGATTTCGCCCTAGCCGCCACACTAAACCAGGCAGGCAGGCCCGTCGCGTTCTTTTCCCGCACCCTTCAAGGCCCCGAAATTTGGCACTCAGCGGTGGAGAAGGAGGCTCAGGCCATTGTGGAGGCAGTCAGACACTGGCGCCATTACCTGGTGGGGAAGCGGTTCACCCTGATCACGGATCAACGATCCGTGGCGTTTATGTTCAGCAACACGCAGAGGGGCAAGATCAAGAACGATAAGATCTTGCGGTGGAGAATTGAGCTCTCCACCTATAATTACGATATTATGTATCGTCCAGGGAAGCTCAATGAGCCCTCGGATGCCCTCTCGCGCGGAACATGCGCCATCATGCAGGAGGACCGCTTGAAGGCCCTCCACAATGATCTGTGTCATCCTGGAGTCACCAGACTCTACCATTTCGTCAAAGCCCGCAACCTGCCCTACTCGGTGGAGGATGTCAGGTCAGTGACGAGAAGCTGTCGGATTTGCGCAGAATGCAAACCACACTTTTATCGACCAGACCGGGCACAATTGGTCAAGGCCACTCGTCCTTTTGAGAGGCTGAGTGTGGATTTTAAGGGCCCCCTTCCCTCAACGGACCGGAACGTCTATTTCCTCAACATAATAGACGAGTACTCCCGGTTCCCGTTTGTTGTCCCCTGTGCGGACACGTCGACTGCCACCGTCATCAAGGCATTCAGTGAGCTTTTTACCCTGTTCGGGTACCCCTGCTACATTCATAGCGACAGGGGCTCGTCGTTCATGAGCAACGACTTGAGGCAATTCCTGCTCTCATTCGGGATTGCCTCTAGTAGAACCACGAGCTACAACCCTAGGGGTAACGGACAGGTGGAAAGGGAGAATGCTACAGTCTGGAAGGCTGTCCTACTGGCACTGAAATCCAGGGGCCTTCCAGTCTCCCGTTGGCAGGAGGTCCTTCCAAATGCGCTCCATTCTATCCGCTCCCTCCTGTGTACGGCAACCAATGCTACTCCCCACGAGAGGATGTTCTCATTCCCTCGGAAGTCGTCCTCGGGGATCTCATTGCCAGCCTGGTTGACGTACCCAGGACCCGTCCTTCTGCGGCGACATGTGAGGGCTCGCAGGTCCGACCCCTTGGTCGAACTGGTCCAACTCCTCCACGCCAACCCTCAGTATGCCTATGTGGCATATCCTGACGGGCGAGAGGACACAGTCTCCATTCGAGACCTGGCGCCCGCAGGGGACATAGCAACTCCTGTCGCTCCTATTCCCCCAGTCACGAATCCACTACTCCTCATTGCTTCCCCAGACGTGGCGCGGTCAGCACCGGGACCAGTGCATAACAGTTCTACTCCCATGTACAGCTTGCCTGAGACTCGGAGATCGGCGCCACCACCGAAGGTTCCAGGATCCCCTGCACCATCGCCTCACCAGGGCCAACCGGCCCGGGAGTCCTTGAGGGGACAGCCGGACGTTGTTTTGGAGAGAACGCCACCGCAAGCACCTGCTCCGGTTTCGCAACCGGTGTTGAGGAGATCACAGCGTCAGTGCGGTCCTCCAGACCGTCTGGACTTGTGAATTCTGTATATATGACCTGTTTTTTTCTTGCACCCCGCCGCCTTTTGTTTTTAAAGGAGGGGTGAATGTGGTGAACCATCGTTGGTTACCACTGGGGGTTGTTATTATGTTACTGTTGGGCTAGGGTGTTGTTACTGTGGGGGTTGTACAATGTTGTTGGGTTAGGGTGTTTACCTGTTATAAGTGTTATCATGGCACATTCCAGTGGGGCCCCGCCTCCGGTGGCAAGGTATAAGACCCTCTGCTCCGGCAGGACCCCTTCAGTCTGAACTGGTGTATTCGTGTTTGTAGTTCCATTGTTACACAATAAAAGCCTTCAATATCGAAGCCTTGGTTCCACGTGCTTGATTGTCGCACATCAATGTTACACTCTGAAAACAGAGGGTATTTCCCATTCCAAATTGCTCTTGGGAAGATGGTAGTGAGCCAGCTTTTTGATTTACCACAGTTCATGTGGTATAGATAGACATATAGTCCTGTCAGGAAAGGCCTTCCAGGATTTTGACTCAGTGACAGTGAAGGAATGGTGATGTAGTTCCAAGGCAGTAAGGTGTGTAGCTTGGAGGATAACTTGCGGGTAATGATGTTCTCATGCAACTGCTACCCTTGTCCTTCCAGGTGGTAGAAGTCTTAGTTTTGGATGGTGCTGTTAAAGGAGGATTGGTGAGCTGCAGATCCTTTGGAGGTGGTACACACTGCTACCATTGTACATTGGTGGTGGAAAGAGTTAATGTATATGGTGGGCACAGTAAGAAGTCTCACAACACCTAGTTAAAGTCCAACAGGTTTATTTGGTAGCGTGAGCTTTCGGAGCGCTGCCCCTTCATCAGATGAGTGAAGGAGCAGCACTCCAAAAGCTCATGCTACCAAATAAACCTGTTGGACTTTAACCTGGTGTTGTGAGACTTCTTACTGTGTTTACCCCAGTCCAACGCCGGCATCGCCACATAATGTTTATGGTGGTGGATGGCATTTTGATTAAGTAGGATACTTTTTCCTGGATGGTGTCAAGAGCGTTGTTGGAGCTGCACTCATCCAGTATTTATGTGGCTGATCCAGTTCCATTTGTGGTCAATAGTAGACCTTAAGACATCGATAGTGGGGAATCATACGAGAAAGCAGCATCAGGGTGAGGTGGATTATGAGAAGGGCCATAAAGCAGGAACATTCTGTCATCCTGAATACACTCAATAGGATCAGATGCAACAGCCTCTGTAACAGCCAGACCATGATGCTGAATTCAATCTCCTCCAGCAGATTTAGGTGGTGTTGGCCTGCCTGTTCCATAAGACCGTAAGACATAGGAGCAGAATTAGGCCATTTGGCCCATCGAGTCTGCTCTGCCATTCAATCATGGCTGATTTTTTTTCTCATCCCCATTCTCCTCCCTTTTCCCCATAGTCCCTGTTCCCTCTGGTTCTTCTCTTCTCCTTGTGGTTATGGGCCACCTTGTCCTGCAGGAGAGAGGGAAGAATGTCAATGAATATGTTGATCAGGGTTGGGTGATGTGCCTGTCAGAGGTGAATAACTGGAGATATGTGGAAGCAGCAGGAGGTGGATGTGAGGCTCATTTTACTGGTATGTGGGTGAAAGTGAAGAAGAGCATCTGCATGTTAGGCTTGAGGCTTAGAGAGTGACAATGGGATAGTTGTGTGGACGTTGTGAATGGCTGTTCCACGATTCGAGGGTGATGTCATAGAGTCATAGAGGTTTACAGCATGGAAACAGGCCCTTCGGCCCAACTTGTCCATGCCGCCCCTTTTTTAAATCACTAAGCTAGTCCCAATTGCCTATGTTTGGCCCATATCGCTCTGTACCCATCTTACCCATGTAACTGTCTAAATGCTTTTTAAAAGACAAAATTGTATCTGCCACTACTACTACTTCTGGCAGCTTGTTCCAGACATTTACCACTCTCTGTGTGAAAAAATTGCCCCTTTGGACCCTTTTGTATTTCTCCCCTCTCACCTTAAACCTATGCCCTTGAGTTTTAGACTCCCCTGCTTTTGGGAAAATATATTGACTATCTAGCTGATCTATGCCCCTCATTATTTTATAGACCCCGCTAAGTCTCCTACGCTCCAGGGAAAAAAGTCCCAGTCTATCCAACCTCTTCTTATAACTCAAACCGTCAAGTCCCGGTAGCATCCTAGTAAATCTTTTCTGCACTCTTTCTAGTTAAACAATATCCTTTCTATAATAGGGTGAGCAGAAGTGTACACTGTATTCCATGTGTGGCCTTACAAATGTCTTGTACATCTTCAACAAGACGTCCCAACTCTTGTATTCAATGTTCTGATCAATGAAACCAAGCATGCTGAATGCCTTCTTCACCACTCTGTCCACCTGTGACTCCACTTTCAAGGAGCTATGAACCTGTACCCCTAGATCTCTTTATTCTGTAACTCTCTCCTACTACTTATGTTCACAAGTTTCTGCCCTGGGTCTTCATGTTACTGAATAGGTTGATTCTCAACCCGCAGATCTTTGAGCACATGGGGCAGGATATTGCACGATATCCTGTGCAGGATTTGCATCCTTTTATTTCCTTCTGTGCCACCACTCTGCCTCGTTATGAAGATGTTATGACTAAAAGGGTGATGCAGCTTGATGGACAAGTTGGCACCACTTTGACCAGTTGGTAGCAAGCTCCTCCCAGTTGTTGATGTCGGTGCTGCTCCACTTCAAGGAGAGATTCTTTGAAATGTTTCTCTGTCCTCCCATTGAACACTGGCCATTTGAGAGTTGAGAGAACAGAACCTGGTGGGAGAGATACTTTTTGGCCATTCAGACACTGTCTCCAGTCCAACGGTAAACTTTCCAGCTTTTGCTGAATGCTTATGAAGCAGCCTTGAAGAAAGACATTAGTATTTGTTCAATGGTCCTCCCATTGAATCCATAGGATGCAGCAGAGGCATTACTGATGGAAAGTCTCTTGCACTCTTATGGCGTTGGACTGGGGTAGGCACAGTAAGAAGTCTCTCAACACCACGTTAAAGTCCAACAGGTTTATCTGGAATCAGGTGACTCACCTGATGAAGGAGCAGTGCTCCGAGAGCTCGTGATTCCAGATAAACCTGTTGGACTTTAATCTGGTGTTGTGAGACTTCTTACTGTGCTCTTACCTGTGACTGATACACAGTCCATGTCTCACTGTACTCTTCCCAAGAGCAATTAGGAATAGTACAAGAGTGTGATGATGACAACTGCTCTGTACATTTGGACTTTGGTTGAATTGCAGAGGTCTTTGTTGTCAAACACTGACTGCTGTAGGTAGCCAAGTTATGGGAAATGCTCAGCAAGTTCCAGAGTCACTCCCTCAACATATATGGAAGGTGAAATATCTGGCTGACCAATTGTGGTTGATATTTGAGTTTTATTTTGCAACATTCATGGACAGGCTGAGTTTCACGAATGCAGAATTGAAGAGATTGAGAGTGGCTTGCAAGCATGGTGCAGGATGAGCAACGGCACTGCCGTTATCCATCCGTGTGCACTGCATATATCGATGAATGTCAGTTTAGTTTTGCGGAGATGAGTGAAGTTGAAGAGCTTTCGATATTAAATACTGACAGCAGAGGGCAGTGTCTTTGAGGTGAATTGTAAAGGTGGCTATCGCACAGCCTTGCTTGACACTGGTCTGGATTTTGAAGGCGACTGTTTCAGATCTCCCATTCAAGATAGTTGCAGTCTTATCATCTTGAATGTGTTACAGCATTGTGAAGACGTTTCTTGGACACTTAAACCTCTGAAGGGCAATACACACATCCTCACAGATGCTTTGAGCAGGTTGATGAATGCAATGAAGAGTTCCTGGTGTTGCTCTGGATATTTTTCATGGATTTGTCTGGCAACAAAGACCATGCCAGAGGTTCTTTTAGGATGCAGTCAGCAGTGTAAGATTGGAGCAATGGGTAGGAGATGTCATGTGGGCGGCACAGTGGTTAGCACTGCTGCCTCACAGCGCCAGGGACCTGGGTTTGATTCCCAGTTAGGTCACTGTTTGTGGGGAGTTTGCACATTCTCCTCATGTCTGCATGGGTTTCCTCCAGGTGTTCCAGTTTCCTCCAAGAGTCGGAAAGATGTGCTGGTTAGGTGCATTGACCCGAACGGGTGCAGGAGTGTGGTGACTAGGGGAATTTCACAGTAACTTCATTGTAGTGTTAATGTAAGCCTTACTTGTGACTAATAAATAAACTTTTAACTTTTTCTTTATGTGAAGTAGCATTCACTGACCTTGTGATGTATGGGAACCTCTTGCGGCAGTGCTGCTTGGTTCTCGAGATGAGATTCTGGGAATTAACTTCCCTTATCATCTTTACCCATTCCCTTTTGTGAGTGTTCCTTGGAGATCTTCTGCCGCTCTGTTGAACCATGCCTTCTCTCCTCCTGTTGACCTCATGGACAAGGGCCTCCAGTGTCACATCCTAGAAGGTGGGAGCCCTCCCTCTCTGCTTGGGGTGCCTCTCCTTGCAGCCAATCCCTGCAGCAACAGTCAGCAACAGCATCCATACCATCACTGCAGTTCAATTTAAGCATTGCAGGATCGTTGGAGCATGTGCTCGCCACAAACATGCTGTGAGCTTACGCTCGCTGAATGCTGTAAACATATAAACAAAGAGGCAGCACAAAGCTTTATGTCCATGTTTTAGTCCTGTAGCTTTCAATGAATTGCCATGAGGAAAAAGTAACAATATACTTTAAAATAGATTACGTTCCAGTAGAAAAAGCCATTAACGGACTGTAATGTTCATTTATTTTTATTTGTTCTTGGGACTCGGCAAATCCAGCATTTATTGTCCGTCCCTAAGTGTCCTTGAGAAGGCGGATCTTTAACTACTGTCATCCATCTGGTGTAGGTGCACACGGAGTGGAGTAAGGAAAGGAAGTTCAAGGATTTTGACTCAGTGATAGTGATGAAATGACGATATAGCTCCAAATCAGGATGGCGAGTGACTTGGAACTTGCAGGGCAGTGGCGTTCCCATGCTTCTGCCATCCTTCTCCTTCTAGAGGTAGAGGTTGCCAATTTGAAAGATGCTGTTGCAGGAGCCTTGTTTCACCCTGCAGATGGTACACGCTGCAGTCACTCTGCACTAATGGTGGAGGGAGTGAACGTTTAGGGCTGTGGATAGGGTGCTGATCAAGCTGGCTGCTTTGGTTTGGATGGTGTTAGCTTTTTGAGTCTTGTCAAAGCTGCACTCATCCAGGCAAGTGGGGAATATTCCCCTGCCCTAGAGAGTTGGGTAGGGTTTGGGGAGGCAGGAGATGAGTTACTTGTCACAGAATTCCCAGCCTTATAAGTGGAAATATAAAAGATAAATGAAGGCTTACATGATGCTCTCTTTGGCAATGAAGCTCTGACATATTCTGTTTAAAAGCAGTGGGAAACAGGTCGTGCAATATTGCATTATAAAGTTTATTTATTTGTCACAAGTAGGTTTACATTAATGCTGCAATGAAGTTACTGTGCAAATTCCCTAAACAGGGAAATAGCGAGTTTTGGAATTTACTATTTCCAGTCCCTGTCCCCATAGAATCACTTCTGTAAGATGGAGTTTTTATCCTTAAATTGATAAAGGTCAATGTTAGCTAACAACGTTTCACTTCACGTAAAACTGAGGACTGCTGATGCAGAGAAGCTACCTTAACATCAGAATGCAACAATATCCTGTTTAATGAGGAATTTTGTAAGAACTCTATAGTGACACTGATAACTGGCATAAGACAGCCTGACATTATCACAGGTTCTAAAATGGGAAAATATGTATATTAATTTTGATGATTAAACTGAATTACGTACTAAATTACCTCAGCACATTTTGCCCCTGCACACACTTTAACGGAGAACCCATTGTGGTTAGTCATATCTGTAAGTTTATACAAAGCAGCCAAAATCACATCTCAAGAGATTTGTATTTTGCTGAGACGGACACTTTAATGTAACAGATTCACTCCTTACAGCAGCAACTGAAAACAAAGGTACTTGTTTTTTTTTGCTGCTGATTTCCCCAAACTCTTAGGTTCTGTTAACTGTACCCATCCATCTGTCTGTGCATCTGGAAAGAATTCATACATCTAGGACAAAAAGAAAGGCTTTCAGTTAATAAACATCAGATGGTATGTGCAGTCATCAAGGATTTTATCTTGTCAGACGCTACGACTGCTGCCAATTCTCGACTCTCTGGAAGTGAGCTGAGCTGAATTGATTGGTGCACAGCTTACAGACAAGACATTTACCTGTGGATCGCTGTTTGTGCCCTGGTGATTTTTCATTTAAAAGAAAATCCCATTCTCCCTTGAATAGGTTTTGTGGAAGTCTTTCCTCTGTCATGAAGTTGAGGTTTATAAAAACATTTTGTGCATTTTATGTCCTTTTTCCACCATTGCGGTGCTGGACACAAGAGGCACCCCTTTGACCCAGGCATCAGCGTTGCTATGGCAGCAGAAGACAATATTTAAAACTGGACTTGTTGAAAGTCAGTGCAATTGATGGCATGGTGCTTCTACCGAAAATTCAATTTTTTTTGTTGCTTTCATTGGGCAGAACTCAGACTGCCGGCCTTGTTATGTTGTGGCCTCCAGGATCTGCCACAGACCCCATCATCCCTCCAGGCAGACTCATCAACATAGTCCAGGCAGCCCAGTAAAGGTAGTAAAAATGATCCGGCTGAAAAATCTTCACCCAGGCGCAATCACTGCAGCAGACTGAAATTCTGCCCCATCCAACCTTTGAGAGCGAAGGGCATTGGGGAAAGACCTAGGTGCAATATTTTCTGTGGTGTTGTTTGAACACATGCAACAAATTAAAGCCTGATGTCCGACAGAGTAAAGGTAACCGGGCTATACCAGACAGCCACTACAGATGTGGATATGGTGCAGACTGTTACAAGGCAACGCACTAAGATGCCAAGAGATAGTACCGGACCAAGCTAGAGACCTATGATAGCCACATGAACATCCATCGATTATGACAAGGTCTACTCGACATAATGTGCTACATGGTGAAGGGGTCTAGAATCGCCGGCACCAATGCACCCCTCCCCGATGAGCTCAACCGATTCTACGCCCGTTTTGAGCAAGTGGTCAGCGAGAGGACATCATCTGCCCCGGAAGCCTCAGCCAAACCGGTATCTAAGATTGCCATCACAGACTTCAGATCGGCCTTCTTGAAAGACAACGCATAGAAAGTGACTGGTCTGGATGGGGTCATAGAGTCATAGAGGTTTACAGCATGGAAACAGGCCCTTTGGCCCAATTTGAACATGCCACCCTTTATTTAAACCCCTAAGCTAATCCCAATTGCCCGCATTTGGCCCATATCCCTTTATACCCATCGTACCCATGTAACAGTCTAAATGCTTTTTAAAGGATAAAATTGTACCTGCCCCTACTACTACCTCTGGCAGCTTGTTCCAGACACTCACCACCCTCTGTGTGAAAAAATTACCCCTCTGGACACTTTTGTATCTCTCACCTCTCACCTTAAACCTATGCCCTCTAGTTTTAGACTCCCCTACTTTTGGGAAAAGATATTGACTATCTGGCTGATCTAAGCCCCTCATTATTTTATAGACCTCTATAAGATCACCCCTCAGCCTTCTACGCTCCAGAGAATAAAGTCCCAGTCTATCCAGCCTCTCCTTATAACTCAAACCATCAAGTCCTGGTAGCATCCTAGTAAATCTTTTCTGCACTCTTTCTAGTTTAATAATATATTTTCTATAATAGGGTGACCAGAACTGTACACAGTACTCCAAGTGTGGCCTTACCAATGTCTTGTACAACTTCAACAAGACGTCCCAACTCCTGTATTCAATGTTCTGACCAATGAAACCAAGCATGCTGAATGCCTTTTTCACCAGACTGTCCACCTGTGATTCCGCTTTCAAGGAGCTATGAACATGTACCCCTAGATCTCTTTGTTCTGTAACTCTCCCCAATGCCCTACCATTAACTGAGTAAGTCTTGCCCTGCTTCAATCTACCAAAATGCATTACCTCACATTTCTGTAAATTAAACTCCATGTACCCATTTAGATCCTGCATGGACCAACTGGCGGGGTTACTTGCAAACATCTTTAACCTCCCCTTACTCAGATCTGAGGTCTCTACCTGCTTCAAGAAGATGACCATCATCCCAATACCAAAGAAAAGCCAGGCAGCGTACCTTAATGACTACTGCCCGATGGCTCTGACATCCATCATTATGAAGCGCTTTGAAAGATTAGTCATGGCACGCATTAATTCTGGTCTCCCAGATTGCCTGGATCCACTATAGTTCACCTATCACCACACCAAGTCCACAGCTGAGGTCATCTCCTTGGCCCTACACTCAACCCTGGAACACTTGGATAACATGGACAGTTAAGTCAGACTCCCATTTATTGACTACAGCTCAGCCATCAACACCATTTTCCCAACAAAACCTATCTCCAAACTCCGTAGCCTAGGACTCGGCTCCTCTCTCTGCAACTGGATCCTAGACTTCCTGACCCACAGACTACAATCAGTAAGGATAGGCAATGACACCTCCTGCATGATTACCCTCAGCACCGGTGCCCCACAAGGCTGTGTCCTCAGCCCCTTACTACACTCCTTATACACATGTGGCCAAATTCCACTCCAGTTCCATTTTCAAGTTTGCTAATGACACCACCGTCGTGGTTCAGATCTCAAACAATGACAAGACGGAATATAAAAAAGAGATAGAGAATCTGGTGAATTGGTGTGACAACAATAATCTCTCCCTCAATGTCAGTAAAACAAAGGAGATAGTCATTGACTTCAGGAAGCTTTGTGGAAAACATGCCCATGTCTATATCAATGGTGACAAAGTGGAAATGGTCGAGAGCTACAAGTTTCTAGGTGTCCAGATCATGGGGTGGCACGGTGGCACAATTGTTAGCACTGTTGCCTCACAGTGCCAGGGACCTGGGCTCGATTCCCAGCTTGGGTCACTGACTGCACGTCCTCCCCATGCCTGCATGGGATTCCTCCAGATATTCCAGTTTCCTCCCACAGTCCGAAAGACTGGCTAGGTGCATTGGCCAAGCTAAATTCTCCATCAGCGCACCCAAACAGGCGCCAGAGTGTGGCGACTAGGGACTTTTCACAGTAACCTCATTGCATTCTTGTGACACTAATAAATAAACTTAAACCTGTCCTGGTCACCCCCGCATGCTGATGCTTTAGTTAAGAAAGCCTACCAATGCCTCTACTTTCTCAGGAGGCTAAGGAAATTCAGCATGTCTGCACGACTCTCATCAATTTTTACAGATGCGCCAAAGAAAGCATTCTTTCTGGATGTATCACAGCTTGGTATGGCTCCTGCTCTGTCCAAGACCGCAAGGAACTACAAAGGGTTGTGAACGTAGCCCAGTCCATCACACAAACCAGCCTCCCACCCAATGACTCTGTCTACACTTCCCGCTGCCTTGGAAAAGCAGCCAGCATAACCAAGGACTGCACACACCCTGGACATACTCTTTCCCACCTCCTTCCATTGGGGAAAATGATACAAAAGTCTGAGACCACATACCAAACGACTCAAGAACAGCTCCTTCCCTGCTGCCATCAGACTTTTGAAAGGATCTACCATATTTTACGCTGATCTTTCTTTACACCATAGCTATAACTGTAACATTGTATTCTGCACCCTCTCCTTTCCTTCTCCCCTATGTATTCTATGAATGGTATGTTTTGTCCGTATAGCGTGCAAAAAGCTATATTTTTCACTGTATCCCAATGTATGTGACAATAATAAATCAAATCAAATCAAAAGAAATGTATTGAATATTATAGAATCACGCCACTCTCTTTCATTTCTCTTATTAAATATATTCCCCTGCGACCTGCTAGGCTGACAACCACAGGACAGCTGAGGCCTGTTATTTTTGCCAAAGACAGAGCTTTAGCACAGGCTCTGAAACAAGACATTCCTAAACCTGTTAAGGTTGGAGCTGATGACCCATATGTAAACCAAATGTCTGAGCAAAGATTAAATAGGATACCATAGCAGAAATTAAGCCATCAGATGACTTTGGGAACGGAGTGATAGGTAGAGGAGGGGTTTACCTTGAACATTTGGATAAATGGGATTGACCAAAAAATGAACTTGAGCCTCTATAAATAGGCTGTATGAGCAGATGTTTAGGAGGGAGGTTTTCAGTTCTCTTGGAGATGGAAAGAGACTGGAGGAAAGCTGCGTGATGCTTTGGTTAGCTCACAAAGATGGCGAACAGAAGAAACTATCACCTCCAGCTGGAGAAGGTAGAGGAAGAGCAAACCATTTATAGTACTCATCATCTAATGAAGAGCAAAGGAAGGATCATGGGGTAGAGGATAAAAAGCAAGATGATGAGGCCCCCAACGTTTGACCAGCCAATCATGTTGCTGCTCCTGACGTCAAAGATGGACAAGTAGCTTGAAGATTCAATGAGTCATGTATTGTTATTTTCAAAAATTCACTGTACAATATTTACTTGTTTCTTACTTGCTAGTAACTATTTTGGTTGAGAACATGTTTGGATTCTGAACCTTTTCTTTTTAACACGACCAACTTCAAGTTATAATGTAAGAAATTTGGATTTGTTGTTAAATATATTTTTTTTAATGTGATTTATTATTAATCATAGCAACCATCACATTCACCTGCCCACCCACTGTCTGCTTATCTCCATTGATAGAAAGGAATCCTGCAAGCACCCATTACAGTTGCACTTGCATCAGTCCATGTTTCCTCACCAAGCAATTGAAAATCCCAATTGGCACTCATCACAAAAGACTGATGAACACAGTCGAATAAATTCATACATTTTATGTGAACAAAATGAATCTTACTAGCAGCATTTTCATAAACATGATGCATACGTCCTTGGTGAAATATATCTAATATTGTCATCATGCAGCAGTGAGGTCCAGATGTTTTCCAAGTCCCGGCGCCACTGACATTCAGTTTATCTCCATGGTCTCCTGCTCTACAGATGTCAGCTGTGTGATTTGTGGTGCATCACCTCTGGCCCTCTTCCTTGTTCTTTTTATTCTATGCTCCCTTCTTCTGCCAGGGGATAAGCCAGACATATGAGTGTCTATAAAATCTGATGAGTGCAATGCATGTGTTAAGATTAACCATCAGGCACTTGGTGAGGTGAAAACACATCATGTGGATACACATTATGTACTGAAAAGCACTCTGGAACCTCAAAACCCAGAAGCAACATGACACTGAGGCAAAAACTGAAAAGGCTGGAAAATCTCAGCAAGTCTGACAGCATTTGTGGAGAGAGAATAGAGCCAACGTATCGAGTCAGAATGACTCTTTCCAGACTCGAAACATTGGCACTATTCTCTCTCCACAGATGCTGTCAGACCTGCTGAGATTTTTCCAGCCTTTTCTGTTTCGATTCCAGCATCCGCAGTATTTTGTCTTTATGACGTTTGAGGCATCCCTACTGAACTCGGACATTTCCACACACCATGCGATCTTTTGTGCTTTGTGCCTGCTCTTACTTGCCTCCCCCTGCCCTAGCTCAGAACCCAGTTCTGCATTATTCTAGATGTTTGGCTGGAAAATCTATCCCAATACAGAAAAAAAAAGTTCATTACTTTTTGCAAGAGTTGTCCACAATATTTAAAAAGAATATACTTGACTTCAATTTGTGGGCCAAAATTGGATTTTCCCCAGAAAGGTGAAAATGGCAGATGTTCTTTAAAAATTGAAAATTACTACTCTGTCTTGAAATGTGTGATTGTGAAGAACACGGTTTACAGAACAGAAAAATATCCACTAATCATGATGCACTTGCAATAATTATTCTGTAACACTTCTCAAGCAGCTAATGAGCCATTGCAACAGTTTAAATACCAAAGTTTATTCTTTCAGCTATGGTATGCACAATTCGAACAGACAGTGGATAAACACAAGCCATCTGATTTATCCACATGCCACATGTTTACAGCTGTTCTATCAGAACTGAGCTGCATGTGGCTATTTCTTGTTACCAACAGTGATTTCAATGTAGCCCCAAATGAAGTGATTTGGAAGTACATTTGACAGTTAAATTAAAGTCACATGTTTAATAGGATTGCTGATGGTGTTTTATTGACATGGGCTGAATTTTCCCAACCCAAAGGAGATAACCCTAAAGGCCGGTACTGTGGTGCAGTGATTAGCACTGCTCCCTCACAGCGCCAGGGACCCGGGTTCCATTCCAGGCTTGGGTGACTGTCTGCATGGAGTTTGCACATTCTCCCTGTGTCTGCATGGGTTTCTTCCGGGTGCTCTGGTTTCCTCCCACAGTCCAAAGATGTGCAGGTTAGATGGATTGACCATGTTAAATTGCCTCTTAGTGTTCCAAGATGTGTAATTTAGCTGGATTAGCCATGGGGAATGTGTGGGCTGACAGGGATATGGTGGGAGACAGGGCCAGGGTAAGATACTCTGTCAGAGAGTAGGTGTAATAGAATAGGTGATTGGCTGAATGGTCTCTTCTGCACTGTAGAGATCCTATGATTCTATGAAATAGGCAGTGGAGGTGGGAAGGCTGGAAATGTCATGGGGAAGGTGTCAGGAGGGGATCCTGAAGTCTTCGTGTTGCCATATTATATTACCAACAATGGGAAAGGAGGTCTTATGGTAATGATCCTGTCTCTGAGTCAGGAGCTCCAGGTTCAAGTTCCACTCCAGTACTTGTAGCCCATGGAAGGAGCATTCATTTGATTTATTACACATGTATTGGTATATAGTAAAAAGTATTGTTTCTTACGTGCTATACAGACAAAGCATACTGTCCATAGAGTACATAGGGGAGAAGGAAAGGAGCGAGTGCAGAATGTAATGTTACAGTCATGGCTAAGGTGTTGAGAAAGATCTATTTAGTGCAAGGTAAGTCCATTCAAAAGTCTGATGGCAACAGGGAAGAAACTGTTCTTGAGTCGGTTGGTTCGTGACCTCAGACTTTTGTATCTTTTTCCCAACGGAAGAAGGTGGAAGAGAGTATGTGCAGGGTGCGTGGAGTCCTTGATTATGCTGGCTGCTTTTCCAAGGGAGCAGGAAGTGTAGACAGTGTCAATGGGTGGGAGGCTGGTTTGAGTGATGGACTGGGCTTTGTTCATGATCCTGTGTAGTTTCTTGCGGTCTTGGGCAGAGCAGGAGCCATACCAAACTGTGATACAACCAGAAAGAATGCTTTCTATGGTTCATCTGTAAAAGTTGGTGAGAGTTGCAGCAGACATGCCAAATTTCCTTTGCTTCCTGAGAAGGTACAGGCATTGGTGGCCTTTCTTGACAATAGGGTTGACGTGCATGGTGTAAGAAGGTGATAATCAGCCTGCTAATCCTTCCAACACTTCAACACTATTCCCCGGAGGGTAAACATGTGCGTGATTAAGAAGCAGAGTGGAAACCTCAGCAGCATGGTTACCTGTCAGGTGGCCCATTGAGCAAGTTAAAGAATTCAATTTGGGATGTTTCCTGCCCCTACCAGCATTTGGCTCATGTCAGAAGCACCCACTGCCAAGAGGGCTGACTGCGAGGTAAACCAGGACAATCTGCTAACACATTCCTGTGGTGTGTGTGTGTCGGGGGGGGAGGGGGGGGGGGGGGTGTCAAGAGAGTGGGGAAATCTTTCATGGCCACTCCATGGTGAATGGAGAGAGCTCCTGATAGCAATAACTGGCTCTATGGCACCACTGTTGCAATATGGTCATTCCTCCCCTTCCCCCGAACTCAATCACTCCCTCCTGCCTGGTTGCCTGCGGTGATTGTTCATTTAAGAGTAACACATCAGGAGAGGGTGACCTGGCTTGAGGGACCAACAGGGACTGAGAGTGGGTAATCACCCCAGAGAGTGTATTCCTCTCTGAGGCAGAAGACATCTAGATGCCATGTAGAAGACATGCAGGGACTGGTGCAGCCGGTGGGCTGTTCCAAGGGAGCAGTGAGGCTGCGAGCCTCTGTCCAACCTTTTCCTTTTGTACTTCTGACCAAGTCTGAAGCACGCATCATTACATTGGTGACGAGGATAATATGGATTATGAAGACACTGCCTGTGGCCCGAGATGTGTGAGTCGGGAGATGTTGAGATATTGTCAGACCCTGAGGGACAGATGCGTTGCAAATCTGAATTGGGCAATACCGTCAGAAATTTAGAAATACATCGAAGAAAAAATGAAGAGAAAATAACCCTCAAAAGCAAGAGCTGTGATTTCTACTTTCGGGGAAAATTGAGCTTAAGAAAGAAAAGGCAGTTGCTGCAGAATTTGTTTTTAAGAGAAAAAGCAAAGGGCAGTGTTTTAGATGAAGAGGGAAAAATGCTGGATCTTCCATTGAAATTGACAAGGGAAACCGGTAAATTGGGGAGAGAAGGGAAAACAGATGCAGTCAAAGGAAAGAGAATGCTACAGAGATCACTTGAAGGCCTTTCTGCCAGTAGAAGAGAAGTTTTAAAAATTTTGAAAAGGTTCAAATAGAAATAACCTGAGTCAGATATTCTGTACCTGTATTGATACATTTGTTGTAAAATAGACCTAAGGGAAGCCAATTGTCTCTGAGCAACCTGTGAGAGTGAAAACAAATGACAGTCTTAAAGAGGTAATAATGCATGTAAAGAGGTAATGCATTTAAAGTAGTTATACATTTAATGTAGCAACCACAAGAAGGACCAGAGGGCAAAGGACAGGAAGATTGGGCAAGACCCCAAATAGAGGGCAACTCCCAAAGAAAGGTCCACAAGGCAAGACCGCAGAGGAGGCAATAAAACTTCAACGAAGAGACAACAGAAGACCCAGGAGGGTAATGAAAGATCCCAAAAGGACAGCAATGATGAAAGGCCTTAGAAGAAGGGCAATGAAAGACAATAAATAACCAAATGAAGAACAAAGAGAAAATTGCAGAATGGAGACAAGACAACACTTTGTCGGAGACAGACCCAACAACAATGAAGCAAAAAGAGTCTAACTGAAGTTAAGACAAATAGAAATGAGGATTGCATTTGCAAAATGTATAATGTATAATGTCCAGTGATGGATTCCCCTCAGAAGAATCGCAGGAATTAAAGACGTCAAAAGAAACCAGGAACAGACACGATGTTGTGCCGAGCTTTATCTGAAACCAAGATCAAGCTATCCCACTCCCTATCATCCTGGTGTGCTCCATGTGTCTATCCAATAACCGCTTAAATGTTCCTAAAGTGTCTGACTCCACTATCACTGCAGGCAGTCCATTCCACACCCCAACCACTCTCTGCGTGAAGAACCTACCTCTGATATCCTTTCTATATCTCCCACCACGAACTCTATAGTTATGCCCCCTTGTAATAGCTCCATCCACCCGAGGAAATAGTCTTTGAACGTTCACTCTATCTATCCCCTTCATCATTTTATAAACCTCGATTAAGTCTCCCCTCAGCCTCCTCCGCTCCAGAGAGAACAGCCCTAGCTCCCTCAACCTTTCCTCATAAGACCTACCCTCCAAACCTGGCAGCATCCTGGTAAATCTCCTCTGCACTCTTTCCAGCGCTTCCACATCCTTCTTATAG
The DNA here is from genome assembly GCF_964213995.1 of Mustelus asterias. NCBI lineage: Eukaryota > Metazoa > Chordata > Chondrichthyes > Carcharhiniformes > Triakidae > Mustelus > Mustelus asterias. The sequence continues at coordinate 55,932,809 of NC_135802.1, forward strand.
TGAGGTGACCAAAACTACACACAATATTCCAAATGTGGTTTCACCAAGGTCCTGTACAGTTGCAGCATAACCCCACGGCTCTTAAACTCCAACCCCCTGTTAATAAAAGCTAACGCACTATAGGCCTTCTTCACAGCTCTATCCACTTGAGTGGCAACCTTTAGAGATCTGTGGATATGGACCCCAAGATCTCTCTGTTCCTCCACAGTCTTCAGAACCCTACCTTTGACCCTGTAATCCATATTTAAATTAGTCCTACCAAAATGAATCACCTCACATTTATCAGGGTTAAACTCCATTTGCCATTTTTCAGCCCAGCTTTGCATCCTATCTATGTCTCTTTACAGCCTACAACAGCCCTCCACCTCATCCACTACTCCACCAATCTTGGTGTCATCAGCAAATCTACTGATCCACCCTTCAGCCCCCTCCTCTAAGTCATTAATAAAAATCACAAAGAGCAGAGGACCAAGCACTGATCCCTGTGGCACTCCGCTAGCAACCTGCCTCCAATCTGAAAATTTTCCATCCACCACCACCCTCTGTCTTCGATCAGACAGCCAGTTACCTATCCAATCGGCCAACTTTCCCTCTATCCCACACCTCCTCACTTTCATCATAAGCCGACCATGAGGGACCTTATCAAACGCCTTACTAAAATCCATGTATATGACATCAACTGCCTTACCTTCATCAACACGCTTAGTTACCTCCTCAAAAAATTCAATCAAATATGTGAGGCACGACTTGCCCTTCACGAATCCGTGCTGACTATCCCGGATTAATCCGCATCTTTCTAAATGGTCATAAATCCCATCCTTAAGGACCTTTTCCATCAATTTACCACCCGTGATTGGTCTGGGTAGCAGTGGGGGTGGTGGGCGCAAAACAGACAAGCTCAGCAAATGTCTGTTTTGAGCGCTCCAGCTTCTGAAGAGAGGTACGTTCAGAGCTTCCAACAGCTCTCTGACTCAGATTGGTGGTGGAGGGGGGTAGGGAGGCGGGCCAGATCATTCCCTGGTGGGGCGGGGGGGTGTGTGGCGGGAGAAGGGAGGCCTGATCATTCTCTGGTGGGGGGGAGGGAGGAGGAGGGGGGTCAGATGTATCTCTGGTGGGGGGGGAAGGGAGGTGAGAGGCCAGATCGTTGTCTGGTGGGGGGGATGGGGGGGGGAGGAGGGAAGCCAGATCGTTGTCTGGTGGTGGTGGGGAGTTGGGGGGGGGGGGGGTTGGGGAGGGGCGGGGAGGGAGGTGGATCAGATCATTCTCTGGTGGGGGGGTGTGGCGGGAGAAGGGAGGCCCGGTCATTCTCTGGTGGGGGGGAGGGAGGAGGAGGGGGGTCAGATGTATCTCTGGTGGTTGGGGGGGGGGGCGGAGGAAGGAGGGAGGCCAGATCATTGTCTAGTGGGGGGGGGAGGAGGGAGGCCAGATCATTGTCTGGTGATGGGGGAGGGGGGGGAGGGGGGGGAGGGGGGGGAGGGGGGGGAGGGAAGTCAGATTGTTGTCTGGTGGAGGGAGAGGAGGGAGGCCAGATCGTTGTCTGGTGGTGGTGGGGAGTGGGGGGGGAGGGGGTTGGGGGGTGGGGGGGGTGGGTGGGGGGAGTGGGGGTGGGTGGGGTGAGTGGGGGTGGGTGGGGGGAGTGGGGGTGGGTGGGGGGGGTGGGGGGGTGGGGGGGGAGGTAGGTCAGATCAGATCATTCTCTGGTGGGGGGGGGGGGAGGTGGCGGGAGAAGGGAGGCCCGATCATTTTCTGGTGTGGGGGGGAGGCCAGCTGGATCTTTGGTCGGGGGGGGGGGGGCAGGGGGGACTGTTATCATGCTGCAGGTGATCAGTGGGAGGGAAAGGGGGCAGGGGGTCGTGATTGGTCTGGGTAGCAGGGGGGTGGGTGGATAAGGGGGACAGTTATGTTGTAGGGGTGTGGGTGATGTCTGTGGGGACCGTTGCTCCCGTGCTGCTTTATGCGCTTTTTGTGGCCCGGGAGCAATGTGACAGTGGCGTTATTTTCAAATTTTTTCCTCACTGCGCATGCGCAATTCAGAGCTCCGATCGTTTTGGGTGCGCTAAGCCCTGCCCACAGCGCGATTCAGACCCGCGTTTTGTTTTCAGACTGAGTGCGTATGGGGGCGCCTGAGAACAGATTTCCAAGTCGGATCTGAATTGTGCCCAGATTCAGCACTTAGAATGAAAATGGTAAAATCGGGCCCAATGAGCGGGATTGTACAGCTTCACTTGTCCCGAAACTGTAAAATCCCGCCCAAGGTCAGCGGACCTTTCCATTGTCCGCCTCTCGCCCACTCCGATTTGCGTGGCGGGCAGGGCGGTTAAATTCTGGCCAATGTCCGTGCTATCACCCTTCCAAACATGACAAACTGAGTGGGCTGCGCTGAAAATCATTGTGAGTGGACCACCCATTATTCTTTTAGTCCTGTTCCCAAAACCAGTTGGATGATAATCTATACTTACACTTTCCCGATACACTCGTTGCAACTCAACCCATTGACTTCATGGATCAGATTTGTGGCTTTTCTGAGCAAAGCATGAAACCTCACCTCGATAATCCTATTGATTTCCTTTTTATGCTTTTGACTTCCTATATTAACTTGACACTTGTATTGAATGAAACTTGCTTGCTAGACCTACATAGCAGCACACACTATGACTCCTGAGCCACAGCAATGTGGATGACTCTCAAATGCCTTTTGGAATGGCCGAGCCAGCCACTCAGTTTGTGGGCAACTAGGGATGGGCAATAAATGCTGGCCAGCCAGCGATGCCCGTGTCCCACGAATGAATAAAAAACAAAGCACTACTATCCATCATCTAACTTCATCATTATTAAAATATAAAAAACAATGGTGAGGGATTCTCTTGGAAATTTCTAATCATCTCTTTGTAATTTTGTGTGGAACATCAGCAGTGAAAGTCTAGAAAAACATTGGAGCCCGTTGAAGATATGTTGGATGATTGAGAAAATCCCTCTCCATTCCTTGTGGAGCTCAATGGTGAATATTTGGGTTATCAGTACTGGTGCGGAATTCCAATGGGTGAGTGTTCAGGGCTATATAAGTCTGATTGCCAAAAGTGATGAATGCACTGTAATTCATTTCTGAAAACACAGCAGGAGACATGAGAAGCTGAGGAGAACTGGATACTGGATCTGTTACTTTGCTTTGCAGTTCACCACTTATGTATGTGTGGCACAATTTATCCTGTCAAGGTTAAAATAAGGTTATAATCAAAAAGTGAGATGTCATCTAAACCAAAAAGATGGATTATCATACAATGCTGGGACACTGTTGGTATTTTTTGTCATAATAAAAGTGTATTTATAGCAGTAACTGACACAACAATGTTTTTGTACATTTGCCTAACATATAATGTCCATCAACTGCTGAATTAAACTGCAATTGGGCACAAGATTCACAGAAAAGTTACATTGATTTTTTTGGGGGCATAACTCATCAAAGCAAATTCAATCAACAAAATGACTGATGTGGAAGAAGTATTGCAGAGGCTCACAGACTGAAATAATGCCATTAGAACATTACAGCGTGTTTCAAGAGAAACCTCTATTCAGAAACATGTTAAGAAAAAGTATATCTAATTTGCATGTAACTTTATGTAACACTGTAGTTTCGCTTGGTGGAGTTGCTGCACATTTGGAAGATCACAGTCCAGGAAACCTAGTGAGAAAACAAATTTCCCTCTAAACAAAAATTTTAGAAAAGCGTCAATTAAATTAACCAAAAAGCCCACCAGTCCAAAAAGGCATGGTCATCATCTTCTCACCTCGATATCACTCCCAGTAGGTGAATTTTCCCTGAGAAACATCTAACTATTGATCAGTGGTTTTGGGAATTCCACTGACCTATTTTTAAATATGCTAATCAACACATTTATTTTAAATATTAAGGGCGGCACGGTGGCACAGTGGTTTGCACTGCTGCTTTCACAGCTTCAGGGGCCTGGGTTTGATTCTCACCTTGGGTCACTGTCTGTATGGAGTTTGCACATTCTCCCCGTATCTGCGTGGGTTTCCTTCGGGTGCTCCAGTTTCCATAGATGTGCGAGTTAGGTTGATTGGTCATGCTAAATTGCCCCTTAGTATTCCAGGATGCATAAGTTAGAGGGATTAGTGGTGTAAATATGTGTGGTTAGGGGGATAGGGCCTGGATTGTTGTAGGTGAAGACTCGATGGGCCAAATGGCCTCCTTCTGCACTGCAGGGAATCTATGAAACATACAGAAAATGCTGGATAAACTTCGCAGGTCTGGGAGCCTTTGTGGAGAGAAGCAGAGTTAACGCTTCGGATCTAAATGAATCTTCTACAGACCCTCTGTAGAAGGAATCATTTAGACCCAAAACATTCGCTGGAATTCTACCGTCCTGCCCGCCACTGGAATTGGACTGGGTGAGGGGCGGGCAATGGGAAGGTCCATTGACCTCGGGCGGGATTTTCCTATCTCGGGTCAAGCGAGCCGTAAAATCCTGCCCACTAACTCTGTTCCTCTCCACAGATGCTGCCAGACCTGCTAAATATTTTCCAGCATTTTCTGTTTTTATTTCAGATTTCCAGCATCTGCAGTATTTTGCTTTGATTACATTTATTTTCTATTTGGTTTTCAAATCATTTCCCAGAGGATTCATTTGGCTGGCAGTATAGATCTATAAACTAATCCCAGGTACCTGCTCAGGCCTATGATAATATTTGGGAATGTACTTCTTCATTAAGTTTAGTAACACCACATCCAGCCTAGAGTACGACATTCACTTTCTGATTCAATTAAGCATCAGTAAAATACCTGGGGGTGTATTTTCCTGTCCCGCCTGCCATGGGAATCGTAGTGGGCGAGGGGTGGACCATGGAAAGGTCTGTTGACCTCGGGTGGGATTTTCCGGTCTTGGAGTGAGTGCGGCTGGAAAATCCCACCCCCAAATGTCATAATCATCCATGGCCTTAACAAGATTGTAAAACATTAGCTTTCAGTCATTTTTCTCATTAATGTTCATGAATTGAGCTTTGGGCATCCTGCTGATTGTAATCTGGCCTAATGCAGTATTCTTTAGTTTTATGGTCCTTATGGGGTCAATGAGTGGAACTTGATTTGGGGATGATTGACAGGTCAGGTAATATGCCTAGGGACAGATTTTTTCCACAAAAAAGTCAAATTTTTAGTTTCATTTCTCAGTTGCTGCCAGCAGCTGATGGAAGAAGGCAGTCTCTTTCTCTCTCTCTCTCTCTCCAGAGGCATGCTGAAAGTTCCAGGACTGGGAGGCCTCGGATTTAATCCAACATTCAAAGAACCAATTCACAGCAGGTGTAAAATAACTGAAAATGCAGCATCACATGAGCATACTTGTTTTTGTGCCAAGTCTACAGAAGGGTGTATGTCTGTGGGATGGAGTTTGACTTGGAACAACATAGATAGCTCGCTGTTAAGGTTTATACTGTGTCATGTTGAAGGATTGCGGTGTGGTTCCTATTTTCAAGAAGGGGAATAGGGATGGGTTGGTAAGTTTGCCGACAACACGAAGGTGGTGGCGTTGTGGATAGTCTGGAGGGATGTCAGAAGTTACAGAGGGACATAGATAGGATGCAAGACTGGGCGGAGAAGTGGCAGATGGACTTCAACCCAAATAAATGCGTAGTGGTCCATTTTGGCAGGTCAAATGGGATGAAGGAGTACAATATAAAGGGAAAGACTCTTAGTACTGTAGAGGATCAGAAGGACCTTGGGATCCGGGTCCATAGGACTCTAAAATCGGCCCTGCAGGTGGAGGAGGTGGTTAAGAAGGCGTATGGTGTGCTGGCCTTTATCATTCGAGGGATTGAGTTTAGGAGTTCGGGGATAATGATGCAGCTATATAAGACCCTCGTCAGACCCCACTTGGAGTACTGTGCTCAGTTCTGGTCGCCTCATTACAGGAAGGATGTGGAAAAGATTGAAAGGGTGCAGAGGTGATTTACAAGGATGTTGCCTGGATTGAGTGGCATGCCTTGTGAGGATAGGCTGAGGGAGCTCGGTCTTTTCTCCTTGGAGAGACGTAGGATGAGAGGAGACCTAATAGAGGTATATAAGATGTTGAGAGGCATAGATCGGGTGGACTCTCAGAGGCTTTTTCCCAGGGTGGAAATGGCTGCTACGAGAGGACACAGGTTTAAGGTGCTGGGGGATAGGTACAGGGGAAATGTTAGGGGGACGTTTTTCACACAGAGGGTGGTGGGTGAGTGGAATCGGCTGCCGTCAGTGGTGGTGGAGGCAAACTCAATAGGGTCTTTTAAGAGACTCCTGGATGAGTACATGGGACTTAATAGGATGGAGGGTTATAGGTAGGCCTAAAAGGTTGGGATATGTTCGGCACAACTTGTGGGGCTGAAGGGCCTGTTTTGTGTTGAAGTTTTCTATGTTATAAATGATTGGAGTAACACTAACAACACTAAGGTGACATTTTTAAAAGCCTAAAACTCCCTCAGATCCACACTTTTACTTAGGACTGAATTTTCAATAAAATGATCAACAGTGGAAATTTCAACTTTTAATAAGGTTTTAGTCGTTTGCTGTGTTTTAATTACAGTTTGATTTTATTCTCTACTGAAAATATAGGTCTAGTTTCCCCCAACAAAAGCTCTAGTTAATAAGAATTAAATAATTTCCTGCTATATCTGAAACAGCAGAGCAGTAATTTTTTTTTATATTAGTGAAACAGCAATAAGTGGAGTCTGATAGATTGCCTGCATTGGCTGGTAGCACAGATAAACTGGGAAATGGGATGGCAGCAAAAAACACCCCAGCTCCAATGACCCTTGGACAGCCAGTTATTAATAATTATGCTTTAGAGCTTCTACGGTTATGAAACTGAGTCTGAAACAATATTTGGAAAGTAATTCCACACAGACGGCAATGGCATAAAGGTGTCGGTTTTTATCTCCACCATCTGGATGGTAACCTGGTTGAACAGATTGATATGGTTGAGTTGCAAAAACTCTGCTCTAGTCATAATTAACTAATAATTAATTGGGGGAAGGCCAACTGCAGTAGAGTGAGAACAGCATTGGCCCAGGTAATTTAAAATCAAAGATGCTGGCTGGCAGGACCTGTAATGGAATAATGGGCCAAAGAGGAGGGAGTTCAGGGAGAGTCGAGCTGTATTCTTATGAGGAGGCAGGGTAGGACAAAGTCTCCAGAGCTCCTGTTTGGCAGCAGTGATAGAGGATTAGGCTAGGCAGAAAAAGCTTGGATGGAATTTTTGTGCCCACCTTGCAGTGAATTTGGTGGCAGGGCAGCTTTTAATCAGGAGGGAGAGTGGTGGGTGGAAAAGGATGAATGATCTCATCTGCACTATTAAGAGCCAGGCCAGAAACTCCAAGGAGTTTTATGACGTTAGCCTAGACCCTAAGTTTTACATTTGTATCTGGCAAGGGCGAGCATAAGGTGTTTCACTCCAGGTATGACTCAGGTGAGCCACTGGGAAGCTTTTATCAAACAAAGTTTATTTAAGAACACAGTTAAAATATATATATATTTTAAAAATTAGCGTAACTTTTACCAATTACAACATTCAAACATGACACAGTATGAACCTTAACAGCTAGCTATCTATGTTGTTCCAAGTCAAACACCATCCCTCAGACTTACACCCTTCTGTAGACTTGACACAAAAACAAGTATGCTCATGTGATGCTGGATTTCAGCTTTTTTACACCTGCTGTGAATTGGTTCTTTGAATGTTGGATTAAATCTCTGAGGCCTCCCAGTCCTGGAACTTTCAACAAGCCTCGAGAGAGAGAGAGAGAGAGAGAGAGAGATTGCCTTCTTCCACCAGCTTCTGGCATCAACTGAGAAATGAAAGAAAAAATTGGACTTTTTTGTGGAAAAGAAAACTGTCCTTAGGCATATCACCTGACCTGTCAATCATCCCCAAATCAAGTTCCACTCAGTGATCCCCAAAAGACCATAAAACCACAGAATACTGCATTAGGCCAGATTAAATCAGCATGATGCCCATTATATTGCTTCAGTAACAATTAGAGGACACTCGTTACAGACAAAATAGTGCCAACAAATTCCTGCAAAAGAACATGATTAAAATACATTTCTTCAAGGCACAGTATTGTTATAGCACCACCAGGGTAAGGCACAGCCCTTCTCCCCATACTCACCTTACTGAATGGGAACTGATATGGACCTCATTGGCAAGGCCATCATCTGTGCTGCCCATGCAAAAAAGCCATTCACAAGGTGCGGGAGTGCTGCCTCATAGTTTCACTGCAGTCCACATGGCAGGGTGGTGAGTGTGGGTTGCTGACCTAGCCGGGACAAGGGCTCAAATGTCTTTTTGGGCTGGGGGGTGTGGTTGGAATAGAGGGCAACTGCAGATGTTGTTGCTGCCACTCCTCTGTTGTCCTTAACCTTCTAACTGCTGATGCTCATGTCTCTGGATGGTGCTGTTGAAGTACTATTAGTGGGGAGGGGGCTGACTACAGTATGTTGGGGGGGAGAGGGGCTGATTTTAGTGTGTATGGGTGGGGAGGAAAGGACTGGAATCCTCAGTAGAAAATTAAAAGTGTAGTCAGCTCAAAGCACATTGAAATCAATGATTTTTAGGTAACCTTGGTGTGGTGTTATTAAAGGCCAGTAATACTGCTGCTTCTCTGTGGTGTTTTACAACCCTGGCTCTTTCTAGGACTATTCTAGATCATTGTAGCTCCCAGTTAACCCCCCTTCAATCTTCGGTAGAGGAAATCTGAAGCAAGGACATCTAACCGGATCTATAGAGTATGATTAATCTCTCGCCAAAGAACAATAGAAAGCTGAGATTATTACCTTCTTCCTGAAAATATTTAATCAGCAAGATTATAATTTTTCCAGATATTTTAAGGGTCCGGGAAAAACTCCTCAGTTAATTATTCCACCAACAAAATGGAATAGAAATTGGGTTCTTTGAGTTATTGTTACAGAAAACTATGTGAGACAACATAGCTGTTTTTAAATAAACAGCAGACTACCTGACCAAAAAAATTTGAAGTGCCAAATGAGCGTGAAAACGGGAGAAATTTGTGCCTTTTTTTGGGTGACTTAAAAGTCAAAATTTACCACATTCTGGCAAAACAAACTTGATAAACTTGAAATTTACCAGTAGGGGAAGTGGGTGGGGCCTAAAACCCCCAAAAGCCAGCTGAGAGTAGCAGAGGGTGTAATTACGCATGTGCAGGTTTTTGTGCTCTGAGAGCAGCAGAGACCTGTCAATCTCTCTGCTGCTGTCAGCCATTGTCCATTGCCCAGTACTCCCACCAGCCCACTATCGCAGGCCGATCGTGAGCCCCCCACCCTGAAATATCACTATCCTCCCTTGCCCCATGGACTGTTGTGCAGAATGCGCAGCGGTACCCCACCCAATGAATGGCCCGCCCGTAGTGTGGCCCAGCCCTCTCAGGCTCCGCCCCTTGGGAACTTCCCCATGCCTGGTGGGCAGTGCCAGGCTGGCAGTGCCAGTCTTGCACTGCCCAAGCGGAACTTCCCCTCCAACCAACCTCCCAGGGGGGGGGCTCAATGGCCTCTGGATCTACCGGCAAGGCCATCCTGTCTGGTCCCCGTTGATGGGGGACAATATGTGATCCTCACAAGAGAGAACCTTTCCAGGCAAGGCCACAGAGGCAAGTGAGCCCGGACAATTCTGCCCTGGGCTCGCTAATGATATTCAAATTAGAATTTAAATGTATTAACATAATATATTCAACCTCGTGCCCTTTTAAGAGAAATCAGCACCCCCATTGTGATGCAGCCCTGCATGATCCTCTCCCGCATGATGCCCCTTGAATTGATTCCACCCACCATGGCCCCTACTCAGGCCCCACCCCCTTGACACTGCCCTGGCACACTGGCGGTGCCCAACTGGCGCCATTGGAGTGTCCAATGGTTACTGCCAGGGTGTCTGGTGGGCACTGCCAGGCACAGCCAGGTGGGCACTACCCGATGGGCACTGCCTGGCCATATCCCCATCCACTCGGAGGCCTCCATGGCCACAGAGCCCCCTGGCATGACCATTGCCCTAGGTCTCCACTAGTGGAGACCAGTAGTGATTTGCACTGGCGTGACCTCCTGCCGGAGAAATGGGAACATTTTGGGAAGGTGGGGGGGGGGGTGATTGTTTTTTGGGGGGTGATCTGGTTCGGGTCAGTAGAAAGGGATCGGGACAATTGCAAATTGGCTTGTGCCGGGCGCAAAACTGATTTTTAGGCCATTACACTATTTTCCCGGATGGGCGCGATGCACGCCAGGCACGGTGAGGTGGGAAAATCGCCCACCTTGACTTTGATATACAGAGCGCAATTTCAAAATATGACACAAAGCTTGTCACTTCATTGTGGACTGTAAGGACAGTGATAATCGTCCAAAGGACTCGGACAGACTGATGGAATGAGTGGACAAGTGGCAGAATCACAAGTTATTACAGCACAGAAGGAGGCCATTCAGCACACCATGTCTGCATTGACTCTCCTAATGAGCAGCTAGTTCCATTCTCCCACCTTCTCCCCGTAACCCTGCACATTCTTTCTTTTCAAATAAGAGTCTAATTCCCTTTTGAACGCTTCAGGTAAACTTACCTCCAACACACTTTCAGGCAATGTGTTCCAGACCTGAACCACTCACTGAGTGGAAATGTTTTTCCTGATATCACCACTGCTTATTTTAGAAATTATTTTAAATTTGTGCCCTCTCGTTTTCGATCCTTTCACCAGTGGGAGCACTTTCTCCCCATTGACTCCATCCAGACTTTTGAACGCAGAGAGTGTGAAGAGATTCATTTTGGTAGGAAGGATGAAGAGAGGCAAGACATGATAAAGAGTCTCCTAAAGGTGGAAGAGTAAGGGCTAAGTGTGCACAAATCATAGAAGGTGGCAGGGAGGTTAATAAAACATTCGAGGTATTGGGCTTTATAATTAGGGGCATCAAGTACAAAAGCAAAGAAGTTATGGCAATCCTGTATAAAAACCCTGGTTTGGTGTCAATTGGATCATTGTATCCGATTCCAGCTATCACACTTCAGGGAAGACGTGAAGGTGTGAGAGAAGCAGCAGTAAAGATTCACAAGAATGGTTCCAGGGAGGAGGAACTTCAGTTCCGTGGCCAAACTGGAGGAGCTGTTGCTGTTGTCCTTGGAGGAGTGAAGTTTAACAGGAGAATTGACAGATGTTTTCAGAAGTTTGAGGAGTCTGGACAGAATAGACAGAGGGAAACTGTTCCAGAAAGGTCCTGAACCAATGGGTAACAATTTAAGGTGATAGGCGGAAGAAGCAAGGGGACATGGGGAAAAACTTATTTTCACAGCAAGTGGTCAGGAACTGAAATGCTCTGTCTGAGAATGTGTGGAGGCAGATTCAAGTGTGGCCTTTGAAACATAATTGTATAATCATCTGGGGAGAAAAGAATTGTGTGGCTATGGGGAAAAGATGGTGTCATGCATAGGAACTAGGTGCTCTTCTAGAGAACCAACATGGATAAGACAGGACGATGTGTTATAACCATTCGCAATTTCTGGGATTTTATAATGTGGTGTCAGACTAACAATCACATATCTATCTCTTGTGTTGGACACTGACAATTAATATTCCAGATTCTTCTAGTTTACTGGACTCCACAACTTTTGATTGTAAAAATGCAGGTGCATTAAAAAAGACTTGTCTGCGGCTCTCTCAGGAAAATAAGAATATTTAATCAATGGGCAAACATAGGTTTTGTAAAAGAAAGTATTCACTGATAGTGGCAAGAAAATTAAAGCCTTCTTGCGGATTATTGCTCACCTTGCATCTTTTCATCCATCCTTTAACCATATTTGTTTCAGCATGATACTGATATGATTGCAAAGGCAAGGAGCTATATGCTCTGAACTAATGCCATTTGATACTTTTAAAGGGTGAATAATAATCATTGACATTTTTTGACAGAAATCAGTAACTTGTTCTTCCCAAAATTAAAGATCACACATTATTTACACACCCACTGTTCTATTGTGTCCAGATTTGTATCAAATGATTCACTTACTTCATGTCTTCTAGATAAGCAATGTGCCAATCTGTCATCAGCTCCGACCAGAATATTTTTGATTACATCTGGCAAATCATAATGATAAGGAACATAGCCAGCTACGCATTCCAGTGGGTGTTGGAATAAGATGACAAATGTCACAATTCAAAATCTGCAGTCTCTCAGACTGTCACTGATCCAGTTCATCAGCTCAGCAGATATAGAAAGAGAAGAAAAACTTGTATTTTTATGGGGTCTTATCATGCCTTTGAGAAACATATTTAAGTGTTTTACGCATAGTAAATTATTCTAGGTGCTGTCACTGCTGTTCAGGCAGCAGCAGTAGTAGTAAGATTCCCTGAACAAAAATGAGGTGAAGGACTAGTTAAACAATAGTTGATATTGAATCCAGGTTCTTCTAGACTCACTTCTGCCACTGAGAGCAGCTGCAATCTGAACCCAGGAAGGGAGCCTTCTCCTCTACTAGAGTATTAGATCCAGGTCAGCATCGATGAAGCTCTAACCCAGGTGCTAGGTCTCCGGCTGTTCCGTGATTTCTTTCGTTCTGGTTCAGTGAATTCTCCCTTAGCGCAAGCAGCAGCCTCAGTGATGGCTGTCGTGAGGAGTCTAAATCACTCCCACACTTCACATCAGTCCGCAAGTGCTATTGTATCTCCTTTCTGACTCTTTCCGGGGCCCACATAAGATGAATGAGAAACTATTGCTTCAAGGGACATCCCTTGTCTTCTTGGAACCGTCATGTGCTTTGACAATCTGAAGCAGCCAAGACTGGCAAAGGATGATGGGGGTCACAGTAACTACCAGGAAAGTGAGCACACATATGGAAGAAGCTCTTTTTTTTGTTTTTTAAAAATCTGATTTGATTTATTATTGTCACATGTATTGGTATACAGTGAAAGATTTCTTGCGCACTACACAGACAAAGCATACCGTTCATAGAGTACATAGGGGAGAAGGAAAGGAGAGGGTGCAGAATGTAGTGTTACAGTCATAGCTAGGATGTAAAAAAAGATCAACTTAACATGAGGTAGGTCCATTCAAAAGACTGATAGCTCCAGGGAAGATGTTCTTGAGACAGTTGGTATGTGATCTCACACTTTGGTATCTTTTTCCCGACAGAAGAAGGTGGGAGAGAGTATGTTTGGGCTGCATGTTCTTGATTGTGCTGTCTGCTTTTCTGAGGTAGTGGGAAGTGTAGACAGAGTCAATGGATGGGAGGCTGGTTTATTTGATGGACTTGTTGCAGAAGCCCTTCCTATTGATGAATCCTATTGGGCAATCACTGATTGCCTTGATGGCCATGTAGGTACAACTAATAATGCTCTTAACACTCAGTGCTCAGGGTGTAGAGATGGCTGCTGTTTCCTTCAGCCGCTCCTCAAAGTTCTTTCACTTTATCCTCCTGTGAGGCTCTTGCCTCAGTGGCACATTGACAATTCAGCCACTGTGGAGCTTGTGCTGATTGATTCTCCATCCTCCTCAACCCATACATAATGGCAAACCCAGAGATGGACTGTGGTTTAACATCTGGAACATAAAATACTTATTTTGATATAAAGTAACTCTGTGGTTACTCCTTATCTTCTGTTCAACTTCAATTGAGTTTTAAATAAAGGCTGGCTTTTGCATTGGGCAGAAATATCACCTCATTGAATCATAGAATCCCCACAGTGCAGAAGGCGGCCATTTGGCCCATTGAATCTGCACTGACAACAATCCCATCCAGGCCCTATCCCTGTAACCCCACTTAATTACCCTGCTAATTTAGCCTGACACTAAGGGGCAATTTAGCATGGCCAATCAACCTACCTCTCACATCTTTGGACTATGGGAGGAAACCGGAGCACTCGGAGGAAACCCACGCAAACATGGGGAAAACATGCAAACTCCACATAGACAGTCACTGGAGGCTAGAATTGAACCCAGGTTCATGGCGCTGTGAGGCAGCACTGTGCCATTATACCACCCATCCTCACCCACGAATACTATCAGTGGAAGACTGGTTTTCAAAAAGTCTTCACCGATTATTGGACAATGTAAGAAATGCATCCTGACGATGATATTTAACTCATGGAAACTTGAAGGGGGCTAGTGGCCATACTAATAACCCTACTCAGGTGAAAGGAATAAAAAGATTCAGTTCAGCAGGAAATTCATACCCGCTGCTCACTGCAAGTAAGGATTCAAGGACATAAAACTTAGTTGTCAGTTCTCAGGCAGAAAACCTCACAGAAGCCAACCTTGACAGACTATAAAACAATGAGTGCCTGTCCAGGCAACTAAATGGCCTACAGATAACATACGGAGGCAATCCCAAAGTTTAGGTTTATTTATCAGTTGAAGCCTCCTAGTCTGAGAGAATTCATTAATTCAGCCATCTGGACATGGGAGAGATAATTGATATCCACAAACATAGACACAAGCTGGGATATTAAGGACATCTTGTACCAATGATAAATTAGATCAGCTACCATATTCAAACCTTTACACTGATTGGATATTATACTTAAGATGTTGTGATTCATTTTTAACATTTGTATCTTGTGCATTCTGTAACCCTAATCAACAGTTGTGAGTGGACATAAATAACTCCCATGCAAATGCACACTTCTGATTGGTATATGTTAATTACTTGTAATCAAATCTAGAAGTATATCTGTTTGTGTATCCAAGTATTTGGGGCTCCGGGTCACCACTAGCTTGCGTACTAGGACCCTTGCCATAGCTAAGGAAATAAAACAGCTGATTTAAAACTCCGAAACTTGGTCTGACTACTTGGAGAACAAAGTCCGTAATAAGATAAAAGGCTGAACTGCAACAACTGACAAGACTGATCTAAATTTTATTGCTCTCCAAGCATTTTGACCATTAGTGTTGTGTAATGCTTTTCTGATTCATCTTATCCATCCTACTGACAATTAAATTTGTCGATTGGTTTTATCACTGCTCATTGAACATATCAATCTGGCAATCTGATTTTTTTCACAACCTTTCAGATTCTGCTTCATTCTAAATCGTTTTCAATGAGCTATTCCATACATAAGTTCTGCCTTATACATTCCACACGGATGCAAATTTTGGATCGAAGGAGAGTTCACCAAAATGAACAACTTGCTGTCACACACAAGTTAAATGCTTTGTGAGGAAGTCCAAATTAAAAGTGTCCAAATTGTTTTAGGAACTTGATCATCTATGCAGCACGATGCCACAGTGATTAGCATTGCTGCCTCAGTGCCAGGGACCTGCATTCAGTTCCCGGCTTGGGTCATTGTCTGTGCAGAGTCTGCACATTCTCCCCGTGTCTGTGTGGATTTCCTCTGGGTGCTCTGGTTTCACAAATTCATAGGATTTGGAGCAGAATTAGGCCATTCAGTCCATCATTTGGTCATAGCTGATATGCTCCTCATCCCCATTTTCCTGCCTTCTCCCTCAACCCATTACCAATTAAAAATCTGTCTAACTCCTCCTTAAATTCACTCACTGTCCCAGCATCCAACACACTTTGGGGTAGCGAATTCCACAGACTCACAACCCTTTGGGACAAGTAGTGCCCCTTCAACTCTGTTTTAAATTTGCTATCCTTTATCCTAAGACTATGACCTCTCATCCTAGAATAACCCACAAGAGGAAGCATCCGCTCCACGTCTACTTTATCCATACCTTTTATCATCTTGTACACCTCAATTTGATTTCCCCTCATACTAAATTCCAGAGAGTATAGGCCTAAACTGTTCAATCTGTCTTCACACGACAAACCCCTCATCTCTGGAATCAATCTGGTGAACCTCCTCTGAACTGCCTCCAATGTCACTACATATTTCCGCAAATAAGGGGACCAAAACTGTGCACAATACTCCAGGTGTTTTCTCCCACAGTCTGAAAAACATGCTGGCTAGGTGCATTGGCCATGCTAAATTCTCCCTTGAATGTAGCCGAACAGGGGCCGGAGCTGGTAGAGTTGATCACGAACTTGATCGAGTTTTTCGAGGAAGTGACGAAGATGATTGATGAGGGTAGGGCAGTGGGTGTTGTCTACATGGACTTCAGTAAGGTCTTTGACAAGGTCCCTCATGGCAGACTGGTGCAGAAGGTGAAGTCGCATGGGGTCAGAGGTGAGCTGGCAAGGTGGATACAAAACTGGCTCGGTCATAGAAGACAGAGGGTAGCAGTGGAAGGGTGCGTTTCTGAATAGAGGGCTGTGACAAGTGGTGTTCCTCAGGGATCAGTGCTGGGACCTTTGCTGTTTGTAATATATATATATAAATGATTTGGAGGAAAATGTAACTGGATTGATTAGTAAGTTTGCGGACGACGCAAAGATTGGTGGATTTATGGATAGCGATGAGGAGCATCAGAGGATACAGCAGGATATAGATCAGTTGGAGACTTGGGCGGAGAGATGGCAGATGGAATTTAATCTGGACAAATGTGAGGTAATGCATTTTGGAAGGTCTAATACAGATAGGAAATATATAGTAAATGGCAGAATCCTTAAGAGTATTGGTAGGCAAAGGGATCTGGGAGTACAGATACACAGGTGGAGAAGGTAGTCAAAAAGGCATATGGCATGCTTGCCGGAGTATTGAGTTTAAAAATTGGCAAGTTATGTTGCAGCTTTATAGAACCTTAGTTAGGCCGCACGTGGAATATAGTGTTCAATTCTGGTCACCCCACTACCAGAAGAATGTGGAGGCTTTAGAGAGGGTACAGAAAAGATTGACCAGGATGTTGCCTAGTATAGAGGGCATTAGCTATGAGGAGAGGTTGGAGAAACTTGGTTTGTTCTCACTGGAGCGACGGAGGTTGAGGGGAGACCTGATAGAAGTCTACAAGATTATGAGAGGCATGGACAGAGTGGATAGACAGAAGTTTTTTCCCAGGGTGGAAGAATCAATTACTCGGGGGCATAGGTTTAAGGTGCGAGGGGCAAGGTTTAAAGGAGATGTACCAGGCAGATTTTTTTACACAGAGAGTAGTGGGTGCCTGGGAAAACGTTGTTGGGGGAGGTAGTGGAAGCGGATACGGTGGTGACTTTTAAGGGGCGTCTTGACAAGTACATGAATAGGATGGGAATAGAGGGATATGGTCCCCGGAAGGGTAGGGGGTTTTAGTTCAGTCGGGCAGCATGGTTGGTGCAGGCTTGGAGGGCCGAAGGCCTGTTCCTGTGCTGTAATTTTCTTTGTTCTTGTTCTTTGAGTGTGGCGATCAGGGGATTTTCACAGCAACTTCATTGTAGTGTTAATGTAAGCATACTTGTGACAATAATACATAAACTTTAACTTTAAACTTTATAAGGCCAACAGATCTGGATTTACCAACTATCTGATGGATGGTCCATCTGACAACAGAAAGTGATTGGGACTCCACATGGAAACATTAAGCTTCCATTTTTTGGGCTCTCCTCCCCTCCCATGACCATAAGGCCTGCACAACCTTTCCAGATAATATTCTCACACAGGCAGGGACCATTCCATTGCATTACCTGTGGAGACCTTCTGTCATCTGAACTCCCACTCTGGGCCTTGGCCAATGGCTAATAGTTCCCACTGGGTTCAGGTTGGAGACTGGCAGGGCCAAAGAAGATGAGGCCCAGGAGTTAAAATCTCAATCTGTAGAGGGCCAAATGGGCTGTTTCAATCCCTGCCCACACTGCTCCACTTGAGGCTACGATACACACATGTACTAGCGGAGGGAGTCTAGTAGGAAGAGATAATGAAAAAGCATCCATATTTTTACAGCACATGCAGCTATTTCTTGCTGAATGTGGCTAAAGCTTATTGTTTCTTCCCAAGAACTTCACAATGGGGCAACAGGGATGGCGAAAAATCGGCAACCTTGCTTTCAGGTATAAAACTTTTGGAAGGTGTCTGCAGACGGTATTTTAAGTTGGAGATTTAGGGACACATTGATGCTGTGCTTGTACCCTCCACACTGAGCTTGCCAAACTAACCATCCAATCAAAAAAAAAAGAATACAGGAGGGATGTGGAAATGATTGAAAGGGTGCAGAGAAGATTTACACGGATGTTGCCTGGATTGGTTGGCATGCCTTATGAGGATAGGCTGAGGGAGCTCGGTCTTTTCTCCTTGGAGAGACGAAGGATGAGAGGTGACCTGATAGAGGTGTACAAGATGTTGAGAGGTATAGATCGGGTGGATTCTCGGAGGCTTTTTCCCAGGGCTGAAATGGCTGCTACGAGAGGACACAGGTTTAAGGTGCTGAGGAGTAGGTACAGAGGAGATGTCAGCGGTAAGTTTTTCACTCAGAGGGTGGTGGATGAGTGGAATCGGCTGCTCTCAGTGATGGTGGAGGTAAACTCGATCGAGTCTTTTAAGAGACTTCTGGATGAGTACATGGGACTTAATAGGATTGAGGGTTATAGGTAAGCCTTTCTATAAGCCTCGGTAGGTAGGGACATGACCGGCGCAACTTGTGGGCCGAAGGGCCAGTTTGTGCTGTATTTTTTCTATGTTCTATGTTCTAATCTCAAACCACGGAAGTTTCTCTTTGGAAGGGATGTAATCCCAGATCTCCTTAATTCTGATGGCCAATTTAACAGATGTGAGAGTTTAACCTCATAGAAACCCTACAGTTCAGAAGGAGGCCTGTGACTAGTGGTGTGCCGCAGGGATTGGTGTTGGGTCCATTGTTGTTTGTCATCTATATCAATGATCTGGATGATAATGTGGTAAATTGGATCAGCAAGTTTGCTGATGATAGAAAGATTGGAGGTGTAGTGGACAGTGAGGAAGGTTTTCAAAGCTTGCAGAGGGATTTGGACCAGCTAGAAAAATGGGCTGAAAAATGGCAAATGGAATTTAATAAGAAGTTTAACAACACCAGGTTAAAGTCCAACAGGTTTATTTGGTAGCAAAAGCCACACAAGCTTTCGAGGCTCTGAGCCCCTTCTTCAGGTGAGGCAGGTGAAGGGGCTTAGAGCCTCGAAAGCTTGTGTGGCTTTTGCTACCAAATAAACCTGTTGGACTTTAACCTGGTGTTGTTAAACTTCTTACTGTGTTTACCCCAGTCCAACGCCGGCATCTCCACAAAATGGAATTTAATGCAGACAAGTGTGAGATATTGCACTTTGGAAGGACAAATCAAAGTAGAACGTACAGGGTAAATGGTAGGACTCTGAAGAGTGCAGTTGAACAGAGGGATCTGGGAATACAGGTACAGAATTCCCTAAAAGTGACGTCACAGGTGGATAGGGTCGTAAAGAGCGCCTTTGGTACATTGGCCTTTATAAATCGGAGTATCGAGTATAAAAGTTGGAGTGTTATGGTAAGGTTATATAAGGCATTGGTGAGGCCGAATTTGGAATATTGTGTACAATTTTGGTCACCTAGTTACAGGAAGGATGGAAATAAGGTTGAAAGAGTGCAGAGAAGGTTCACAAGGATGTTGCCGGGACTTGAGAAGCTGAGTTACAGAGAGAGATTGAATAGGTTGGGACTTTATTCCCTGGAGCGTAGAAGATTGAGGGGAGATTTGATAGAGGTGTATAAGATTTTGATGGGTATAGATAGAGTGAATGCAAGCAGGCTTTTTCCGCTGAGGCTAGGGGAGAAGAAAACCAGAGGGCATGGGTTAAGGGTGAAAGGAGAAAAGTTTAAAGGGAATATTAGGGGGGGCTTCTTCACGCAGAGAGTGGTGGGAGTGTGGAATGAACTGCCGGATAAAGTGGTAAATGCGGGGTCACTTTTAACATTTAAGAAAAACTTGGACGGGTTCATGGATGAGAGGGGTGTGGAGGGATATGGTCCAAGTGCAGGTCAGTGGGACTAGGCAAAAAATGGTTCGGCACAGACAAGAAGGGCCAAAAGGCCTGTTTCTGAGCTGTAATTTTCTATGGTTCTATGGTTCTATGGAGGCATCGACTCTCTGAAATAGCACTCGACCTAGGCCCACTCTCCCTGCCCTATCTCCGTAACCCCATGGATTGATCATGGAGAATTCATCTAAATTCCGCATCTTTGGATTGTAAGAGGGAACTGCAGCACCCGGAGGAAATCCAAGCAGACATGGGGAGAATGTGCAAACTCCACACAGACAGTCACCCAAGGCCGGAAACAAACCCTGGTCCCTGGCACTGTAAGGCAGCAGTGCTAACCATTGTGACACCATATGTATGCCACACATGTGCCCCTAATGACTTCCAAAGCACTGGCATCTAAACAGATGAGGTCACCCATTTATTCCCAATCTTTTTAGATCTTCGGGAAAAAACGGTCCAACACAAGTCCGGATGAGATAGGACATCTTTAGGTCCCTCTTAATCAACCACTTCCAGATTTGTAGATCGGGATTCTTCCAAAACCAAATCTAAGTTCCCAACGTGCAGGAAAATGGGGGTAATTCCCACCGTTTATTTTTAGCATGATTACCAGAGCAGATCTCCAACACTCTGAGCAACACAGAGTGCATTGGACTGATTCACTCTGGTAAGTATTGGTTGGTTGGGCCTATTCCTTCCTGAGAGGCTGGCAGCATAGTGCTGAGTGGGCCACTGTGCATGCCGATCTGTCGGTGTGGAGATTAGCGCATGCGCAGTGCCCCCCCCCCACCCCCCCATTGCTGTCCTCCTGATCGCTGTCTAGCTCTGCAAACCTCTCTGATCATCAGCCTTCTGACCCCCTCCACCCCGATTGCTGGCCCCCCAGACCCCCCAGGCAAGCCCCGATGTCCCCCCCTCGGCCTGCCAGCCGCGGTTTCCCCCCCACCCCAACAGTCCCGATCCCCCCCAATGATGACCAGCCCTGACCCCCCCACCCAGATGGGCAGCCCCAACGACCCTCATTCCCTCCCTCTCCCACCAATCCCCTTGCAGAGTGGCAGCAGGTCCCACTCCCACCGATCACCTCAGTAGGCCCCTCCCCAGTAGGCCCCACTCCCTCTGGTCCCTCACCTTTGGCAGTGCCAGAGTGCCAGGCTGGCACAGCCCAAGGGGCACCCCCTTACCCCTGTCCTCCCTTGGGCCTCTGTTCCTTCCAGTGGGGAGCAGTCATAATCCCCACTGGTGGGAACCTCTCCTGGCAGGGTGGGGAGGTACTAGTGGGCCCAGAGAATAGAGTCGCAGATCCATGAATCATATTGAAATGCTGATTTCAATATGATAATCAGCTCCGTGCCGATTTTCAGTGCGGAGCTGATGATGCTAAAAAACCTAGCCTGGGAGACACATAGAGCCCCAGAGTGAATCCCGCGAAACCATTGCCGCTGATGTATCCCGGCCCGCTACGCTACTCGAGCAACGCAGTGGGCTGAGAGAATCCCAGCTGTAATCTTGATAGCATTTTTCTATCCCTAACAAGGAATTCTTTGTTTTATGAATCTTTATGGTTTCATTGATGTTAGTCTTTTCTTTTCCTACTATTTAGTCTGACTACTGATTCTATTTTATGGACATAGTTAAGGCAATTCTTAGGACATTTCTCCGAATGCTTATTTTTAAATCAATACCGCAAGACAAAGACACTGGGCAGATGGCTAAATAGCAGTGCTGTGTGAGGCCATTGAGTGAGTGGGTGTTGAAATCTGCTTTGTTACACTTCTGAACATTCTCAGTTTGAGCCCAGCCATCAAGTTGAAGTTCTTCACATTCTGACGCCTCATCAAGCTAGAATAGATGCGAACATTGCACTTTGGCTGGAACAATGAGGGTAGGAAGCCTAAAGGAAGTAGCCACAGTGTTTCCTATTCCTTTGTACCATCGAAATAGCCATTATATCATTGCTTGCAGCTTGTGTGGAGAAATAGCATTTTCTTATAAATTGCTGAGCATCAAATAATACAATATCAAAAGAGAACTTTCTGGACTTCAGTGGGAGCCAGTGGATGTGATTTATTTGGACCTTTAGGAGACCACATAAGAGATTAATGTGTAAAATTAAAGCACATGGGATTGGGATAGTGTATTGTGATGGATAGAAAACTGGTTGGCAGAGAGGAAACAAAGAGGAATAAATGGGTCTTTAATCGAACAACAGGCAGTGCCTATTGGGGTATCATGGGATCTGTGCCGGGACCCAGTTATTTACTGTACATATTAATGATTTGGATGACAGACCTAAATGTAATAGCTCCAAATTTCAGATGACACAAAGCTGGGTGTGAGGGTGAGCTGTGAGGAGGATGCAGAGAAGCTTCAGTGTAATTTGGACAAACTGAGTGAGTGGACAAATGCATGGTGGATGCAGTATAATGTGGGTAAATGTGAGATTGTCCACTTCAGTAGCAAAAATAGGAAGAAAATTATCTGAATGGCTATCAGTTAAGAGAGGGGAATGTTCAATGAGATCTGGGTGTCCTCATACATCTGTCGCTGAAGGTAAGCATACAGGAGCAGTAGGAAGTATGAAAGCAAAATAATGTGGATGCTGGAATCTGAAATAAAACAGAGAATGCTGGAAAATGTCAGCAGGCCTGACAGCATTTGTGGAGAGAGAATAGAGCCAATGTTTCGAGTCAGGATGACCCTTTGTCAGAGCTAAAGACAAAGAAAATAGGACGAGATTTATACTGTACTAGTGGTGGTGTGGGTGGGGGTTGGTTTATACAATTGATCAAGATGCCATAGACAAAATGACAAAGGGAATGTAAATGGTGGTTATAAAGGATGAGAATGGCGCTAATAGTGTCCATTAAGAGATTGGAATGTGTAAATGACAGAACAAAGGTGCAGAATGTCAAAGGACAACCTGAGGAATGTGGCAGATGCCCCTAGTGAGGTGGGTTGAGGGGCGCGGAGAGGGGCGGGAGGAGGGACAAGATGAAAAATGTGAATTAGAAGAGGACAAATGGAATGATGGAATTAAAATTTTAAACTTTTAAAATTCAAATGTAAATACTCCCCCACCCCACCCTTAGAGTATAAATGTCATCCTATTTGCAGGCCATCTCGGGCCTTCCCACGGTGGACTCGATTGGGATGGAGGCAGGAAAGTGTCAGGATTCCGGCCTGCCAAACTCCTGCCCGATTAAATGCACCCCTGCCACCAAACATGCCACGGGGAGGGCACAAGATTCCAACCCAGATTTAAAATATGCTTTCTTGCATTTGAGATCAAATCAGCTGGATAAGGCCAATCGAGACTGGAAAAAAAATTGGCACTTGTTTGTACTTTTTTTAGTTTCCTAGTCAATATTCATGATTGTGATTGAACTTACTTATCCTGAAAATGGTGAACCTCATCAAATTCTGGCAACAGCATCTGAAAGGTAGATAAAATTTGAATTGTTAACAGATGGTCGATGGTAAACTGTTGCCAAATCTTCTTCTCCTTGAAGTATGTTTTTATTCAAAGGATTTTGAAGCCACTTGATCTGAGACTTGTCTCCAAGAAGATGCCAACTTTTTCTTGGTCACTTGCCCTAATATCTCATTATATACTTCAGTATCAACATTTATTTGATAATGCTCCTGTGAAAGGCAAGTGAAAGGCAAATGGTGGTTTTCAGAGGGCCCCACACTTCTCAATGAGGGTCCTATGATCGGGCACTGATGCTGGAATTTTACTGGCGGGCGAGGCTCGCAGAACGGCATTCTCCTTTAGCCTCAGGCAGAATCTTACGAGCCTCAGGCGGGCTAGACGGTAAAATTCCAGCGTGTGTGTCTTTGAACAAGGGAACCATTTGGTGATCTATAAGCAAACATATCAGGGTTTGCTTATGTTCCCTGTATAGAGTGCTCCTCACCCGCTGCTGGGCAGTGGGATGAGCCCCTTACGTGTTTTAATCTGTTAAAGGTGCTATATAAATGCAAGTTGTTGTTGTTGTCAGGTTATAGCACAACACAGACAGCAATCTGTACGTGTTTCCAGAATTGATAACCAGGTATGTATACAAAACTGTTCACTGCTTGGTTCATTAAGAATGATGTATAGCTAGCTAGTATGTGAAGAATTGAGGTTATCAGAGGTTGGGCCAATAGTTACAGATAACAAGAACATCATGTTATGTGTCAGTCATGGCTCAGAGGTAGTACTTTCGCACATGGGTCAGCGTTGTGGCTTCAAACTCCACTCCAGCAAGATAAGCCATAAACTAGGCTAACATTTCAATGCAGTTCTCTAAAAAAAAATGCTGCACTGTTTGAGAGATGATAAACAAGTCACATGGCATTCAGGTGGATGCAAAAGATCATATTGATCAGAATGGTGGCATTTTCCTGGTGCCCTGTCAAAAAAGTACAGTGAAACCACGATTTAACGCGACCCGATTTAGCGCGAATTCAGATAGAACGCGATGAATCATTGGACCTTTTTTCCCGCTCATAATTGGCAAATTTAGCACGACCCCGATTTAGCGCGACCCCGCTTTTTTCACGATAACATTTTATGGACTCCAACCATCACGTTATAACGGGGCCGCACTGTACTCTTAATTCAACGCCACAAACCAATTTTCTGGTCCTTTTTTTCCCCTTTTGTATTTGTGGAATCTTGCTGTGCACAAGCCAGCTCCACACTGATTTTCCTGGTGCTGATGCAGCTTGCCATCGCCAAAAATGTAAGCAATATCTTTTCTTAATTTGATATGTGGTCAGGAGTAGCAGGAGTGCTTCTCTCCAATTCACTGTGTTGATCCACCGTTATAGGCAATAAAATAAAACAAGACTTACTCCAACTTATAAATCAAAGAAAAAGGTTAAATAAAGAAACTTCCATTACACCAGCACTTGCAGCCTCACCCTGGGCCATTTCAAGCTCCCACAAACCCCAGCAGCTTCTGATTTATACTGAATCAGCTGGTCAGCTGACCACCACATCATTTTGTCATTGGTTATGTAAGTTACAGGGTCAGCTGACCCTTACAACATGTTACTATTGGTCACACTACACCAGATCCAATGTTATCATTGGTTACATTCTAGCACACTGTATTTATGGGTGGAGCTGATCAACCCTTTAACATTGATTTGATTTGATTTATTATTGTCACACGTATTAACATACAGTGAAAAGTATTGTTTCTTGCACGCTATACAGACAAATCATATTGTACATGGAGAAGGAAAGGAGAGAGTGCAGAATGTAGTGTTACAGTCATAGCTGGGGTGCAGAGAAAGGTCAACTTAATGCAAGGTAGGTCCATTCAAAAGTCTGATGGCAGCAGGGAAGAAGCTATTCTTGTGTCGGTTAGGACGTGACCTCAGACTTTTATATCTTTTTCCCGACAGAAGAGGGTGGAAGAAAAAATGTCCAGGGTGCGTGGAGTCCTTAATTATGCTGCCTGCTTTGCCGAGGCAGCGGGAAGTGTAGACAGAGTCAATGGATGTGAGGCTGGTTTATCCTTCTGCATCCAAGATTTAGTTAAGTGCCTTGGCCAGTCTGACAGTGGGGGGCCCAGGTTTGAATCCCACAACATAGACAGGCTGCTTCAAGAAATGCAGAATGTGCCGACCTGCTTAAAATATTAAGATGGGTCCAAGGACCAATTTCAGGTGGACCTGAAAGAGGCCAGCCTCTTTGATGAATGCAACATGGATGCAATTTGATTCATGCAGAGTTTTTGAAGGAGTGCCTGTTTGAAAAGATAAAGGGAATACATTAGAAGCCGTGTATGTGGGTTTTCAGAAGGAATGCAGCAACATGACTCTCAAGAGGCTTGTTAGAAAAGCTCAGATGTATGATTCAGGGAAAATCAGCGTGGACAGGAATTTGTTTGACAGAGAGGAAAGAATGATTATGGCAAATAGGAATTGCTCGGATCATACGAGGATTGAAAGTGATGTACCCCAGGGCATTTAGGAATAGGGAGCATAATCTTGAAATTTTCTATCAACACAGAAACAGCAGGCTGACAAACAATAGAAAGAAAGTAAAGCACGCATTTATATGCATCACCTTTCTCACAACACCCAAACTGCTTTGCAGCCAATGAAGTATTTCTACATTGCAATCAGTGTTGTAATATAAGAGGAGGACACAGGAGACATCAAGAAGACATAAACAGGTTAATGGAATTGTCAGGTAGGTGCCAGCTGCAATTTAATGTTCATAATACTTTTGGGGGTGGGAAAAACAAGAAATTTCAGTATACAGTTAATGAAAAGACATTAAAGTGTGCCCATGGGCAGCCACACTTAGGGGGGTCAAAAACATGCTGCTGGTAAATAAAACTATAAAAGGAGGCGAACAGTTTTTGGGTTTTATCAAAAGGAGCATTGAGTACAAGAGCATGGCCTCTAATGGAGGAGACTGCAGATGTCCTTAAAGTACGACCTCCAGCAACTCTGGGTCTCGAAGGCCCAGCTTCAGGCTGCGCCCCCTCAACATGGCTGCCTCAGTTCATCCCAACTGGTAAACAGGCAACAACCGTGGCATTGTCAGAGTGGCATGACTGAGAATACTATCCTCCTGAGAAACGGCAGCATATTCACACTCCATGCAATCACTGCTACTCACCTCAGCAATGTTGCTGATTTGTAATATATTAATAAACCGTTGTGATGCCCTGTAGATATCCAAAAACATAAAGGCTGTTACCTGAAAAGCAACACTCAGATATTTGATGGAAGATGTCTGTGTCACAATGGAGCCGCGACATTGACTATCAGATGGTGGGTTCCACAGGGTATGCTAGTGAACGTTACCATTCCTTCCATATTGGAGATTTTGGGCTCCGGGTTTTCTTCACACTCTGTGCCAAACTGGTGCCACACCTTTTGTGCTGCTTGACACTGCCTGTTGTTGCCTTTCTGGTAGACTTTCCTGTGTACACCAAGGATTTGGTTTTGTACTCAAACAAAAGCAAAACACTGCGGATGCTGGAGATGTGAAATGAAAGCAGAAAGTGCTGGAAGAACTCAGCAGGTCTGGCAGTGGGTTTCTCTCAGGTTTTCAGCAATTGCTCAAAGGTTAAGCAGCACAGAGCCACAATGCACATTTCCTTCAAGAGGTGCGGACTCCCTTCGGTATTGACAACCACTCGTGATGTCAGGTGACCTCTGAAAACTTCAGAAAATGGTTAAAATAAGGCTGGCCACAGCTGCAAAGCAAAAGAGCAGGCGACGTGAATTTAATGTGCATTGAGTGGGTATGGGTTAAACATGTACTCTAATCTCTATGCCCATTTTCGGGGCTTATCTAATTTAATCTTTACTGAGAGGTGACATAGGCCAAAAGCCAAATCATCTTATCGAACTGACATATATGAATTGTTTAGATAAGTTAAGTGTCTGTTTTGATGGCATAATTAAATATTTACTAGCTTACTTGTGCATGAGAGCTCAAATATTGGTGCATTAAATGCCAGCGTATATATTGCCAGTTATTTCTGTATTGCTCTGAAGTTGATTTTTGTACTAATAGCTGTACATTGCATCATTACACGTGTCTTTTATTTAAAATATCACAAAGAAGGAAGTGCAAAAGATGTTCGACTTGCAGTTCTAACTGACACATCTGGGAATATATTTGGGTAGATTGCCTCAGCAATTTGGATACCTTCAAACCCACCCCTGTGCCTGAATATTGGATCTGAATTTTTGCAGAATCAGGGAGACTCCAAAGGCCTTTAAAAATAGCAGTTGGGGCCCAATTCTGGGATCCCCAGTCCCGTTCCCAATAACCATAATTTTCATCATTGTGGGATAAGGGTGCAGGCTGGTGCAAATGGCAAGGATGTTTGGTTAATGGCCCTTCAGAAGTGTCATGAACCAAGGTCTTGATGAGGGAACATTTTAAAAGGTAAGCTCAAAAGGTATTGCACATGGATCCCCCTGCCCCCTCCACTGACAAGCTATGCCTCCCATCCACCTTCATAGCACCTCATGCCCTCCATGCTAATATATACCCCTCTACCCAGCCCCCACCCCCATGGCCCCTCATATCCTCCATGCTAACCTGTGGCATTTGCTAGTCTATTCACCCAGTATACACTCTGTACTGAACCACTGAACCCGATAGTAACAACAGTATGCATGAAAAAGCTGTAAAAAGTAATTTGTTCATGAAAATATGTTTTTGCTATAGCCCTATAAAAGTGCCAATTACTTAGATTCTTCAATATATCAATACATAAATATCAATGCAAACATTTGAAAAGCCTTATCTTGTGTAAGTAAACATAGTGCAATTGACAGAATAGATCAGAGAGAAAGAGATGTCAGTCAAACAATGGCCAGAATTTTACCATCCCGCCTGCCATGGGAATCGGAGCGGGTGAGGGGTGGAACATGGAAAGGTCCATTGATCTCAGGAGGGATTTTATGGTTTTGGGATGAGGGAGGCTGTAAAATCCTATCCATTTTTTTTCCTTTTGGCACAGTTGTTTCAACAGTCTAATTGATGTTTATACTCTGGCTGAGGCAGCCACATTGATGACATGGCAGCTGTGACCATTCTTATCCTAACCATTTTCTAAAGTGTTTAGAGGGCATCTTTATCTTGTGGCACCTGTGTGATCTTCCATCTACATCTGCATTGCTCACCACCCTCAGTGGGGCTGCTGGTTGGCCGCCCAGAGCCTCTGGTAGTTTGATTAGCTCTCCCACCATCCCTAATTGGGTGAGGTTCCCAGAGGAGGCTTGTTAATTGGTCACCTCCAGAAAGATTGAGCAGATGGATGGGACTTAGCCACCAATGAGGTCAGGAGCCCTCTATGGTCTTTAAACTGAGAATCTTCTAAGTTGGTATATTTCACCCTTTTTATGGAGTCAGGAGAAGTTCTCCTTGTTCTACTCCTCCTGGCTGCACATTGGAGTGTTAACTGCTTCAGGCTGATGAAATTCTGGCAGATGTTCTCAAACAGCCAGCAGGTCCTTGCTTTACATTTGCGAGGGTTGAGCGGCAGTTATGGGTGAGTGGCAGCATCCCTGGAAATGTTATCCATATTGGGGTGTTCCTGACACAGATACAAATTGTTGCTGGGTGTTCTACGGTCATACTTTTTGACCCCATTTTTAAACCTGGAAAGCACAAAGGACTTTCTTGTAGCATTTTTATCATAAGTGATGAATTTTATCAAACAACAGAGGAAATAATGTTAAACGTATAAATATTCTATGTTGTTCCAGGTAGAACAACAATTATTCCTTTGTTTCAGGCTCTTTTTTATCATTACACTATAAGTTTCTGAGTTTAAACATACTGAAAATGTATGACATATTATGCTGGCTGGAGGTTGAATCAGTTTATCCCAGTGGTATGCATAACTCAGCATCACATCTTCATGCTCCATGTTATAAGATGTGTATTAGCACTGCATTAGTGAATATGAAACATTAATGGCCACACAATATTTCTCAGTTCATGTAATGGTGTGTGCAGTGTTAAAAGTATCTGATTTCTGCTGAGTACCTGTACTTTCCAGCTTGATATCCATGAAATCGTGTTTCAAAATTTTCAATGAGTGGCTTGAGAATCTGTCACAGTGGATACTGATATAAGATAAGCCAATATTTTCTTTCTAACAGACATTTATTCCAGTTAACTGGTATAAATAAATAAAAAATAGACAACTTTTAGCTCTGATTTCCTTCGACTGTTTATCATAGATTGACAAATTTTAGATGAGTTTGTTTTGTCCTGTAGCATAGTAATGTTTTCTCATGGGGAAAAGTCACCGAAGAATGGAAGACTGCTAATTATAGCTTCAATTCATTTTATACAAATATTAAAACAATAGGATGATATCAACAACCATGCATGAAAAAGGATTTTTTGACAACAAACATACAAATGAAGTTCGAAACCAAAATTCACCCAAGTGAGATAAGGCTTTCCTAAGGGATTCTTTTCATTTTGAACTTGTGTTACTCAGGGAATTAAATTCACTGTGTCATTTTAAACACTGCTCATTTGAATGTTAATACGCGGAGCCAATAAATCTCCAGATACCTAAAGGCAATTGTCAGTGAATAGCCATGTGCTGCATTGACTTCTGCTACACAGCTGCTTTATTCTTTAATCTGACAAAAAAGACTGAGAATTGCTCCTTTCAGCATTTATCCATCCCTGTCATATTAAATTGATGTTGCAAAGTATTACTTCCAGAAGGTCTGCCTGTTACGAAGGGAAGAGAAAGTGACAGGAACACTCATTATCACAAAACATGCACGTCCTTCAGGAAGATTTTTTTCCTCCTCTTGTTGTCATCAGAAAATGCAAGCAGGGGAAAGCAATTAAAACATACAATAATCCATGAAGGAGCAAAGATCTGGATACAGATCTGTTTTCTCAATTTTCAATTTTGTTGATTTATTAGACAATGGGAAGCAACATACAGTGATATCGAACATATATTAGCATAAGCATCTTATAATCAATGTGTAAGGACGTCCACTCCAGAAATAGAAGCAAAAATATATAAGAACATTGCTCTCTTCCATTTCTTTCCATGATGCTTTCAACTGAGTAATGTTTCATTCTGCATGTTTAGCCCTTCCAATGTACATCATAAGAAATTGCAAGATGTATTTTTTCTATATTAGACGAAAGAGATTGCTACAAATTTTCAATATTCAGAAGGTTAATCTTGCAATTTGGTTCAATTATTTTATCTGCAATTTCAAGCATGAGTTTGGATATATGACGAAAATGCTAAATTATTGAATTAAGTAAGCTGGTTTTCCAGTTCACGGATTGTCCTTTTTTTTTATGTCTCAAAGCTCATTTATTTTTTGACGAAACTGAGGGAGTCTTGTTTTAATTGGTTAGGAACTTTGCTTTACTTGAAAGATTACAGTTAAGTAAAATCCTTAATGATTTTCAGTGACTTTATGGGAAAAGATGCTCTTAATTTTAAGTATCAAATGTTAGGAGCTGAATTCTATTTGCATAATGCAATTTGAGTCATCATTTGTATATGATACCCTAATCTTCTGCTTCCATTCCTCCTAATTTATTATTTAACAGGTAGCCGAACAATGGGTTATAATAATAGCTTTCTGAAGAAGTAAGCAAAAATAGTGAGTCAACCATTTCAATATAATGGATAAAATAGTCAAACAGCTGTGTGATGGTCTGGAAGACTCGGTTAATAAGCCAATTTTTTGATAACAGGATTAATTTTAGTCAACAGGAACGAGGCTATTTTGACATTCTTTCTTCAAAAAAACTCGCACCAAATAATTCCCAGTGTGTTCAAATCATGCGAATGACAAAGGCAGCATACTGGCAGAAAAATGAAAGCAAATTACTGTGGATGCTGGAATCTGAAACCAAAAGAGAAAATGGTAGAAAATCACAGCAGGTCTGGCAGCATCTGTAAGGAGAGAAAAGAGCTGACGTTTTGAGTCCAGATGACGCTTTGTCAAAGCTTTGTCAAAGTGGCAGATTTTGGTTTGCTAATGTGCTATGCCCATAGAACTTGGATATTGCCTCCGCTCTAGTTACCACCACACTAACTTCCAGATCTGAAATAGATTATTGGGAAGAGTGAGGTACAAAGCTCAGATATAAATTTCCAATTTTTTTCATTTTCTCATGAGAAACTGGGCCTTTCACCAAATACCCGGAAAACTAGGGTCCTCTTCCAACCAGCTCCCACAGCACAAACACCTCTCCTGTTGATTAAAATCAATGGCAAAATCCTGGAAAATGTGTACCATTTTCCATATTTTGGGATCCTCCTTTTAACAGTGACAAAATTCAACATCACCTTCAATGTGCCAGCTCAACCTTTGACAATCTCGGGGCATTTGAGGACCAGGATATCAAACCCAAGACCAAAGACATTATTTATTGGGCAGCAGTGATTCCCATGCTTCTGAGATTTGGATAATCTACAGCAGACACCTCAAAGCATTGGAGAAGCACCAGCAGTAGTGCCGTTACAAGAACTTCCAAATCTGGTAATAGGAAAGGCAGTCTAACAGCAGCGTGCTCTCCAAAGACAACTTTCCCAGCATCAAGGTGCCATAATCACTCAAAACCAGCTCACTATGGTGATGGAACATGTCATTTGTATGCCTGATTTCTGTCTCCCAAATTGGTCATGGTAGGAGAATCCCAAGAGGATAGGAAAATACCTTAAGGATGTTCTCAAGGCATCTGTGAAGAGGTCAAACATGCCCATTGACTCACGGAAAATCCTGACTTGTGACCAACCAAAAATCCATTTACCAAAGCTTTCAGGCACCACTTGCCCCACATGGAGCAGAGTCTGCAGATCACGCATTGGACTTATCCGCTGTTTCAGAACTGAATGAATTTGACTGGGAGAAAGTCATCCTCAGCCCTAAGGGACTGCCTGAGAAAAAGAGAAGATATTGGGGGGTTTTGCGACCTCGCCTCACCACGCCTAGCGCAGATTGTGCCAATCGCTGATAATAGCCTAACAATCAGTTTTGCAACCGGCATCATGTGCTTTGCAATCATCCTGGTCCCTTTCTAATGGCCCAGAAAGGGCACGAGGCCAATTAGCATGTTTAAAGTAGCATTTAAATATACATAGCCCCTTTGACTCCAGATTCTCCCAGCTCCCAGGATCTTCTAGCCTTCGAGCAGGTGTGAGACCGCCGCGAATCACTTCCTGCCTCCACTAGCGGATGATGTGGAGATGCCGGCGTTGGACTGGGGTAAACACAGTAAGAAGTCTAACAACAACAGGTTAAAGTCCAACAGGTTTATTTGGTAGCAAAAGCCACTAGCTTTCCGAACAGGCTGTTCCTTCATCAGGTGGGTGGGAGTTCTGATCACCAACAGGGCACAAAGACATCTCCAGGTAAGCGTTCTCCAAGGTGGCCTTCACGACACACGACAGCGCAGAGTCGCTGAGCAGAGACTGATAGCCAGGTTCCGCACACATGAGGATGGCCTCAACTGGGATATTGGGTTCATGTCACACTATCTGTCACCCCCACAACTTGTCTGGATGTGCAAAATCTCACTAGCTGTCCTGTCTGGAGACAATACACATCTCTTTAACCTGTGCTTAATGCTCCCTCCACTCACATTGTCTGTACCTTTAAGATTTGATTAGCTGTAAAGACTCACATTCCAATCATTATTCATGTAAATTGAGTTTGTGTCTTTGTGCCCTGTTTGTGATCAGAACTCCCACCCACCTGACAAAGGAACTGCCTGCTCCGACAGCTAGTGGCTTTTGCTACCAAATAAACCTGTTGGACTTTAACCTGGTGTTGTTAGGCTTCTTACTGTGTCCACTAGCGGAGACCAGGCCTGATGGCCATGTCAGGGGGCTTGGAGGCCATTGAAGCCCCCAGGTGGTCGGCGGTGTGGTTGGGCAGTACCCCACTGGCAGTGTCCATCTGGCACACTGGCAGTGCCCACCAGACACCCTAGCATGCCAGTTGGACATTGCCAGTATGCTAGGGGCAGTACCAAGGGATCGCGTGGGGCCTGAGTGGGGGTGGGACCAGAGTGGGGACTATGACAGGGCAGCTATGATGGAGGGCTATGATGGGGTGTTATGTTGGGGGGGTGGTCGTACAGAGATGGAGAATGAAGGGTGTCATGATGGGGGTCATGTTGGGTGTCGTGATGGGGGGGGCATGTCGGAGGTCATGACGGGGGGATCCTTCGGGAGGGTCCTATTGCCCCAATGCCAGCAACCCTTGTTGGGGAGGGGATGCAGGAACATGCTACCAATGCGGGGGGGGGTTAGATACAATGTTTGTGGGGGGAGTGAGGGGGTCTCCCAGTGCACTGTGAGATCAAAACGCCCTTGGAAAACAGCACCCGAGCGCTCTGCAGCTGGGCTCACCAGTGTGTTTAGGTCCCGCTTGTCTCCAGTACTGGCACGTAACTCACTGCTCTCCAAAAAGTGACTGAGCATGAGGTGATTGTTCTCCAGAGCGTGGCTGATGGACCACCACAGATCACTCCAGTTTTCTCACCATTATGACACTAGGTTTTATTGGAAAAATTCCTCTCAGTGATTTCCACAAAAGGGAAGGTACATTACAGAATATGTCAGCTCCTATTGTTCTTTCATTGCTCCAAACAGCTAAATGTAATTTAAGTACCATTTTAACAGCAGGTCATCAGCTCGTCTCTCAGTTGGATTATGTAGGGCATGTCCTTCACAAACGGCACATTAACTAAGTGTGGGAGCATTTCTGAAATCTGTTCGCAATCTGCTTTTATTGCATGGAAATTCTATCAGACTTTTAATCATTCATTTTCACTTCTTTTGTTAAAAATACAGAGTTATGAATGCATTGGCTTGGCTCCTCCGTTAAGCGTCAACACTCAAAGATTCTTTGTATGACCAGTTTTCCATTGATTCACTCTTGGCCTATCTCTTTGATGTCCTGAATTTTCACGAGTGTACCAACTGATAGTGAGGTCCATACTGTAGGTTAAAGTTGATGCAGTTACGGTACAAATTGAATTATTTTGCATATTATGTCATTTGTTTTCACATTTCACAGCATATTATTTCTTTTCATTGTTTAGTTTTGACGTTTCTTGCCCCTCCCCAGAACATGCATTGAGATTCTAGACCCTGCAAGTGCTGTTCCTGAGCCAGACATGACGAGGGTTTGCAAAAGTGGCATAAGTGGAATCATCTTTCAACTTTCTCTGCTTTCTTCTTTGAATTGGAATATACCGCTCTCACTCAGAAGCCCAAAATTATGTGCACTTTACGAAAAGTCAAGTAAGCCAGTTCACCAGTGCACTGGGCTGCAAAGCAATTTCTCCTTTCCCACAGGCGTAGGGTGTTTTTCACTGCACTCATGTGGTTAAAGGATCTTCCCGGCAACAGAGACTCCAATACATTGATAGGAAAGGATTCCACTCGCTGAACGTGCGGATGATCTGCAACCAAAACAAGCAAATCCTGTGGGTTTGCACAAAATATCCCTGATGCGCGATTAAATCACTCGGGAGGCTGGATCGTACCCGGGAAATAAAGGCTTTTATTAGTAACAAGAATGGAGCATACTGCATAACAATACAATCCCAGACTAAAGGGTCACTTGGCAGTGCAGTGACCTTTATACTCCTACAGGTAGGCGGAGCCAACCGGAGTGTACCACAGAACAATATCAACAGGTAGAACACCCCAATCCTAACCCCAACAGTAACAAGAGTAACATATGTACAAGTACCATAGTGATAACCATCTATGGTTCAGTACCCATAGTGCTAACCATCTATGGTTCACCACATTCACCCCTCCTTTAAAAACAAAGGCCGGTGGGGCAAAAAAACAGTGCAACTGTCCATATATTCACAAGTTCAGTCGTATCGGAGGGCCGCACCGTCTCTGCGACCTCCTCAACACTGGCGGTAGCGCCGGTTCTGGTGACCGTGATGACCCTCTCTCCAAGGCGGTGTCCAGTGACTCCTCCAGTTCCTCACGACCGGGTGGACCACGAGGTGGCGACAATCTCCTGGACTCGAGAACGCCCCGGGGTGGCGACAATCTCCTGGACTCAGGCAAGCTGTACACGGGAGTAAGAGGATTAAGTGGTGGGCCCGATACTGCCCGCGCCGTGTCAGGAGGGGAGATAAAGGGCAAGGGGTCCCTAACCAGGGGTGCGGGAGCGACGGGGGTTTCCAGGTCCCCTGCAGGCGCCAGATCTCGGATAGAGACCGTGTCCTCTCGCCCGTCAGGATATGCTACATAGGCATATTGAGGGTTGGCATGGAGGAGATGGACGTGTTCAACCAAAGGGTCAGACTTGCGGGTCCTAACATGCCGCCGCAGGAGGACAGGTCCTGAGTACGTCAACCAAGACGGCAGTGAGGTCCCAGAGGAAGACTTCCTAGGGAAGGTAAACATCCGCTCATGTGGGGTAGCGTTGGTTGCCGTACACAGGAGGGACCGGATTGAATGGAGCACATCAGAAAGTACCTCTTGCCAACGGGAGACTGGAAGACCCCTAGACCTCAACGCCAGTAAGACAGCCTTCCAGACTGTAGCGTTTTCTCTTTCGACCTGCCCGTTACCCCTGGGGTTGTAACTCATAGTCCTACTTGAGGCAATCCCTTTTGAGAGCAGGTATTGCCTCAAGTCGTCACTCATAAACGACGAACCCCTATCACTGTGGATATAACTGGGGTAACCAAACAGGGTGAAAAGATCCCGCAATGCTTTGATAACCGTGGCAGCGGTCATGTCTGAACAGGGAATGGCAAAAGGGAATCGGGAGTACTCGTCAACCACGTTGAGGAAATACACATTCCGATCTGTCGAAGGAAGGGGGCCCTTGAAATCAACACTCAGTCTTTCAAAAGGGCGAGTGGCTTTAATGAGGTGTGCCCTGTCAGGTCGGTAGAAGTGCGGCTTGCATTCAGCACATACCTGGCAGCTTCGGGTTATCGGCCTGACATCCTCTACGGAGTAGGGTAGATTCCGGGCCTTTACAAAATGGAAGAGCCGAGTGATCCCCGGATGGCAGAGATCCTTGTGGAGGGCCTGTAGCCGGTCCTCCTGCACACTTGCACATGTTCCACGCGACAGGGCATCTGAGGGCTCATTGAGCTTCCCCGGACGGTACATGATATCATAGTTGTAGGTGGAGAGTTCGATTCTCCACCTCAAGATTTTATCATTTTTGATCTTACCCCTTAACGTGTTGTTGAACATGAACGCCACGGACCGCTGGTCCGTGAGCAGGGTGAATCGTTTTCCCGCCAAGTAATGGCGCCAATGCCGGATGGCCTCCACAATGGCCTGAGCCTCTTTTTCCACAGTGGAGTGCCGAATTTCAGGGCCTTGGAGGGTGCGAGAGAAAAAGGCGACAGGCCTGCCCGCCTGGTTAAGTGTGGCGGCCAGGGCGAAATCAGGTGCATCACTCTCCACCTGGAAGGGGATGGACTCATCGACAGCGTGCATCGTGGCTTTCGCGATGTCAGCTTTTATCCCTTCAAAGGCTAAGCGAGCCTCTGCTGCCAGGGGAAAAGAGGTAGACTTTATGAGCGGACGGGCTTTGTCCGCATAATTGGGAACCCACTGTGCGTGATACGAAAAGAAGCCTAAGCATCTTCTCAGTGCTTTGATGCTAGTGGGTAGGGGAAGTTCAAGGAGTGGACGCATACGGTCTGGATCAGGGCCAAGGACCCCGTTTTCCACCACGTATCCGAGAATTGCTAGGCGGCGCTTGCTGAATACACACTTCTCCCTGTTATAGGTCAGATTCAGGCGAGACGCAGTGCGTAAAAACTTAAGGAGGTTGGCATCGTGGTCCTGCTGGTCATGGCCGCAGATAGTGACGTTGTCCAGGTACGGGAAGGTAGCCCGTAGCCCGTTTTGGTCCACCATTCGGTCCATTGCACGCTGGAAGATCGAGACCCCATTAGTGACGCCAAAGGGGACCCTTAAGAAGTGGTAGAGACGACCATCTGCCTCAAAGGCCGTATATTTTTGGTCCTCTGGGCGAATGGGGAGCTGGTGATAGGCTGACTTCAAGTCGATGGTGGAGAACACCCGGTACTGCGCAATCTGGTTGACCATGTCAGATATGCGCGGGAGAGGGTACACGTCCAGCTGCATGTACCTATTAATGGTCTGACTATAGTCTATGACCATCCGGGGCTTGTCTCCAGTTTTAACCACCACGACTTGTGCTCTCTATGGGCTCGTGCTAGGTTGAATGATCCCTTCCCTGAGGAGCCGCTGAACCTCAGATCGAATAAAGATCCGATCCTCAACGCTGTAACACCTGCTCTTAGTTGCGATGGGCTTGCAGCCTGGCACGAGATTCTCAAATAAAGATGGCGGGGTGATTCTGAGTGTCGAGAGACTGCACGTGGAGCGCGCTGGGCAATTTGGAGACTGCTGTGCTCCCACTGAAAGTGGAGGGTGTGGCCCATTGTACTGCAGGGTCACACTCCTCAGGTGGGCCATAAAGTCTAGTCCCAGGAGTATCGGAGCGCAAAGGTGTGGTAACACGAGGAGCCTGAAGTTCTCATAAACTGTGCCCCGCACCGTTAGGTTTACCACGCAGCTCCCAAGAACGGTAACAGATCGGGACCTCGACGCCATAGAAATTGTCTGTCTGATAGTCTGTTCTCGGAGACCGCACCGTTTCACGGTGTCAGAATGAATGAAACTCTCCGTGCTCCCGCTGTCAAACAGACAATGTATTAGGCGTCCGTTTACCTCTATGCCCATCATGGACTTGTCGAGTCTGTGAGGCTTGACCTGGTCCAGGGTGATTGACGCCACCATTGAATCTTGAGTGCAACTGCAGGCAGCTGAGATGGTTGATGATGATGACCCCTGCTGGTCGTTTGCAGTCGGTGTCGACCAAAATGGCTGCGTCCATGGATTGCATGTGGTCGATGGCGTTGAAAGTGGCGGCACTCGCAGGTCGCACGTGTCTTGCGTCGTCGTCCTCAGGAATGGCGGCGCTCGTGAATCGCACGTGGTGGAAGACCTCGACGAAGCCAGAGACAAGGAGACAGATCCTGGAGAGTCACACGCCGCACTGCTTGGCTTCGAGGGTGGTTTAGCTCGGCACACTTTAGCATAGTGCCCTTTCTTCCCACATGCGGAGCAAAATACCGTTCTGGCCGGACATCGCTGACGAGGGTGCTTTGCCAAACCACAGAAATAGCACCGCGGGCCACCTGGAGCCGCCGCCGCCGTCACGTCTGAGGTTGAAAGCACGATCGTGCAGTTCCTAGTAGCCGCTGGGTAGAGTTGAGTCGGTGGCTGTACTTGCCACGATGTTCCCACGTGATCGGTGGGGTAAGTTTCAAGACTTCTGGAGGCCGTTTCCATCGCATCAGCCAATTCCACCGTCTTAGCCAGGTCTAAGTTACCTTGCTCTAGCAGCCGCAGGCGAATATAGGATGAGCCGATTCCCGCCATGAAAGCATCTCGGATCAAATCATTAGTATACTGGGTCGCCGACACTGGCTTGCAATTGCAGGCTCTGGCTAACTGCTGAAGTTCGCGCAGGTACTGTCCCGTCGTTTCGCCGGGCTGCCGCCGTCGAGTAGCTAGTAGGTGTCGAGCATGAATCTCGTTTGGCGGTTTGTTGTACAGTTTCTTAAGTAGTTCGATGGCCCCTTTGTAGTCTTGGACATCGCGGATTGATGAGTATACAGTGTCGCTTACCCTTGCGTGGAGGACCCGCAATCTATCGGCGTCGTTTTGAATGGCTGTTGAGGCGTCGATATAATCTTGGAAACACTTCAACCAATGGTCGAAAGTGTTCGACGCTCCAGCTGCACGCGGATCTAAGGTAAGCCGATCGGGTTTTAACATTTGCTCCATGGTTTTTTTTTTCCAACCAAAATTTGTTACTAATAAAATTGATGCGCGATTAAATCACTCGGGAGGCTGGATCGTACCCGGGAAATAAAGGCTTTTATTAGTAACAAGAATGGAGCATACTGCATAACAATACAATAAGAAGTCTCACAACACCAGGTTAAAGTCCAACAGGTTTATTTGGTAGCAAATACCATAAACTTTCGGAACAATGCTTTTTTTTAGATTGTGCTAACCATCTATGGTTCAGTACCCATAGTGGTAACCATCTATGGTTCACCACAATCCCTCAAGCATCCATGATTCCTACATCTTGAGTAGATCGCAGATCTCGAACAAAGAAACATAGAAACTAGGAGCAGGAGTAGGCCATTCAGCTCTTCAAACGTGTTCCACCATTCAATGTGATCATGGCTGATCCTCTATCTTAATGCCATATTTCCATTTTCTCCTCATACCCCTTGATGCCATTAAAATCTAAAAAAAAGGAGCATTGCTCCGAAAGCTTATGGTATTTGCTACCAAATAAACCTGTTGGACTTTAACCTGGTGTTGTGAGACTTCTTACTGTGCTTACCCCAGTCCAACGCCGGCATCTCCACATCATAACAATACAATCCCAGACTAAAGGGTCACTCGGCAGTGCAGTGACCTTTATACTCCTACAGGTAGGCGGAGCCAACCGGAGTGTACCACAGAACAATACCAACAGGTAGAACACCCCAACCCTAACCCCAACAGTAACAACAGTAACATATGTACAAGTACCCATAGTGCTAACCATCTATGGTTCAGTACCCATAGTGGTAACCATCTATGGTTCACCACAATCCCTCAAGCATCCATGATTCCTACATCTTGAGTAGATCGCAGATCTCGAACAAAGAAACATAGAAACTAGGAGCAGGAGTAGGCCATTCAGCTCTTCAAACGTGTTCCACCATTCAATGTGATCATGGCTGATCCTCTATCTTAATGCCATATTTCCATTTTCTCCTCATACCCCTTGATGCCATTAAAATCTAAAAAAAATCTATCTCTTTCTTGAATACATTCAGTGACTTGGCTTCCATAACCTTCTGTGGTATAGAATTCTACTGGTTCACTATGCTTTGAGATTTTCCTAATCTCATTCCTAAATGGTCTACCTGATATTCTGAGTCTGTGTCCCCTGGTTCTAGATTCCCCAAACAAGGAAAGCATTCTCTCTACATCCAATCTATCCAGCCCTGTTCAAATTTTATACGTTTCAATCAAATCTCCTCTCATCATTCTAAATTCCAGTGAGTACAGGCCTAGTCGAACCAATCTCTCATCATTGGATAGTCCTGCCAACCCCGGTATTAGCCTCGTGAACCGCTGCTGCACTCCCTCTATGACAATTATATCCTTTCTTAGGTAGGGAGACCAAAACTGCATGCAATACTCCAGGTATGGTCTCACCAAGGTCCTGTATAACTGCCATAAGACATCCGTACTTCTGAACTCTAATTCTCTTGCAATGAAAGCCAACATACTATTTGCCTTCCTAATTGCTTGCTGGACCTGTCTTTCCACTTTAATTGACTGGTGTACAAGGACACCCAGATCCCTTTGCACATCCACACTTCCCAATATATCACCATTTATATAATATTCTTCCTTTCTGTTTTTCACACTGAAGGTTATAACTTCAATTTAACCACATTTTACTGCATCTGCCATGTGTTTGCCTAGTCACTCAACTCTTTGAGAGACAACACAGTATCCAAGGTTGATTCCTTGAGGACAAGGGTTGCCCACAAAGAATGTGGCTTGATGACAGCCACAAACTGCATCTGAGAAGAAATACAACGATACTCATGCTGCTACCCGAAAATAGATGAAGGACACAGTAAGCATGTTAAAGATGTGATTCCGATGCCTAAACTGGTCTGGCAGGTCACTGCAGCACACTCCCCAGAGGGACATATGGACTATCATGGCTTGCTGTGTGCTTCATAAGCTGGCCTTGCAAAGGTGGGAGGAGCTGTCCGTTGCCAGATTGCAGGAGCTGCACAGCTCCTCCAATGAGCAGGACATCAAAAGGGATGAGGGTGGTATTGTTGAGGAAGCCAAGGCTGCATGAGACTCACATTGTTCCAATCCTTTCTAAAATGGGGTGATAACTGGAGGAGGTTGCATAGAGTCAGACATCAGAAGGCACTACCCCTTCCAGTCTCTCTCCAGCATCCCACTCACAACAGCAGCCTACAAGAGATAGGAGCTGCTCTCCTCTCCTCACTGAACTCTTAACAGTATGTCTTTAATGTAACAAACCTCCTCCTGGAGAGCCATCAGCAGCAATAGTACATTTTCTCTGTCACCTTGAGGATCATGCTGAGAGGTCAGACTCGGTCCAGGGCTCCCGAGGACATACTGTTAACATTCAGAGAACAACTTAGACATGGCTTAGCCTCTGTGTCATCTTCTCTGTAATCCCATTGACATCCGGTACTCTCAGTTACAATTATCCTCACCTCTCTATAGATGTGGACCACTTAAGGATGATGATACTCTAACAGTTGCCAGCCATACTGCTTCCCCTTGAACACTGATGGCAGGCACCAGAGTCAGACAGCATGAAGTCCTCAAGGCGACGTGTCCCCCATAGCAAAGAGCACATATCAGCTTCACTGCATCCTCACTCCTTTTCAATTGCTTCCCTCAGCACCGAGTCAAGCAACCGTGTCCACTTCCAGAGCTTGCACTAAGGCTCCACGGAGCACGATATATCCCCATTTGCAATCAGCATCACTGACCTCGGCAAGTATTGAGATGAGAGGACATACTGCGCTGCATTCCCACATTGTGAATAGAGCCTTGTGGCTGGTGAATGGAAAACAGAAAGGTGATGCCCTCTCAAGGAGGTAGACACAAGTGCCAGGACCATAATATGGCTGAGAGGAGCATAGCTTTGGCACACTGAGGTGGCAAGGTACTCACACTTATTGATGAGCTTGCCAGATGGACACTCAGAAAGTTGGAAACATGCTTGGCACACAGCATGAAGACCTTGCTGGGTGACAGAGATTACATGGAGTTCAAAGATGCATGACACTTCTCCATTCCTTTATACATCCCTCCTTCTATAATAGACCTTAATGTTTCTTTAAAGCAGATGAGCTTGGAGGATACCTTAGCCTCAATCCCTCAATCTTACACAGCCAAGAAATAGCATTACACAACCTTGCAAAGCACGTGAAGCAGGTTATTCTACAAGCACATGAAAGAAAAGGCTTCTCTGATGTTGGAAATGATCTGAGAATGGGCACACACTGTGCTGATATGGAGCACAGCATATTGTCAAAACGCTCGTAACAGCAACATCTGCAATAAGTGTGGGGAAGGACCATGAAGTAACACTGTCATAGAGAGGAGGCATACGCAAGAGTAATAGTAAAATGTGTGTGATTATGTTGTGTTGTTAAGCTGGTGCCTTCAAAGGTTTATCAGTACAGATGTAGACAGAGTAGATGATTAACCTAGCAACTGCTGTTTATTGCTTCAGCAACCAAACTAACTGATGCGCTATCAATAAGGTGAAAGACTACCGATATGCCAATATAAGTGTAGGCTTTTATTCACAACAGAATCAGGAGCAGATCCCAACAATTAACCGACCTGGACTGAACAAGGGGGAGGAGACAGCCACCTTTATACTAGGTGCTGAGGGGAGGAACCAAACTGGAAGGGGATGTGTCCAGGTATGACAAACACACACAACGGTGGTCCATATAGGACAAAGGCACAACAGAGGTCCACCACATTCACCCCTTCCTTTTAAAAAAAACAACACGGGGGTGAAGCGGAAACAATATCACAAGTCCAGACGAACCGGTGGCTTGATCCGTCGTCGCGATCGTCGTAGTGCAGGTCGCAGAGTCGTCCGAGCAGGGAGCGATGTCGGCCCAGGCTCCGTACAGTGAGCGTCGAGAGAAGGCGCTGGGTGGTGTGAAGCGGACCGATCCGTCGTCCCATCCAGTCGTCGGGTACTGCGTGGCGACGGCTCCGGCGACTCAAGCGAGCTGTACATAGGGGCGAGAGGAGTGAGCAGTGGCCCTGGTGGCGTATGGGGAACAGTGGGAACCGGAGCTGGGGGGTGGGGGGCTGCAACAGGCTCTGGGCGCACTACATTGGGGACAGGGACTGAGGGAGGAAGAGGCGTAGCAGTCTCCGAATGGACGACACCAGGGACCGTGGGGCGGAAGGACGTGGTGACCTCCGGGGCACCCGCGGGTGCCAAGTCACGGACAGAAACCGTGTCCTCCCGCCCATCAGGGTACGCTACATAAGCATATTGGGGATTAGCATGGAGCAGTTGGACCTCCTCGACCAAGGGATCTGCCTTATGGGTCCGGACATGCTTCCGAAGCAGGACGGGTCC
This sequence comes from Mustelus asterias, assembly GCF_964213995.1. Taxonomy (NCBI): domain Eukaryota; kingdom Metazoa; phylum Chordata; class Chondrichthyes; order Carcharhiniformes; family Triakidae; genus Mustelus; species Mustelus asterias. Next base: position 55,976,398 of record NC_135802.1, read on the forward strand.
CGGGGACATCAGCCAATCCGGGAGCGAAGTACCCGAGGAGGACTTCCTGGGAAATGAAAACATCCGCTCGTGAGGGGTCGTATTGGTCGCTGTGCACAAGAGTGACCTAATGGAATGTAATGCGTCCGGAAGGACGTCTTGCCAACGGCTGACTGGAAGGCCCCTAGACCGTAACGCTAATAGAACGGCCTTCCAGACGGTTGCGTTCTCCCGCTCTACTTGACCATTGCCCCTGGGGTTATAGCTAGTGGTGCGGCTGGAGGCAACGCCTTTGGCGAGCAGGTACTGCCTCAGCTCGTCACTCATGAAAGAGGACCCACGGTCGCTATGAATAGAGGCTGGGAAGCCGAACAGGGTGAAGAGCTTGTTCAGGGTCCGAATCACTGTAGCCGTGGTCATGTCCGAGCAGGGGAAGGCAAAAGGGAAACGTGAGTATTCGTCAATGATATTCAGGAAATAAACATTGCGGTTAGAGGAGGGGAGGGGGCCTTTAAAATCAACGCTAAGGCGCTCGAACGCGCGAGTGGCCTTTACAAGGTGCGCCCTACCTGGCCGGTAGAACTGCGGTTTGCCTGGTAATCGTCCGGACTTCCTCAAGGGAGAAGGGCAGGTTACGGGACTTGACAAAATGGAAAAATCTGGTGACACCCGGGTGACAGAGGTCGTTATGGAGGGACTGTAGCTGGTCTAGTTGGGCACTGGCACATGATCCACGGGACAGGGCGTCTGGGGGCTCATTGAGCTTCCCGGGCCGGTACATGATGTCATATCTGTAGGTGGAGAGCTCAATCCTCCACCGCAAGATCTTGTCATTCTTAATCTTGCCCTTTTGCCTGGTGTTAAACAGGAAGGCAACTGACCGCTGGTCCGTAATTAAGGTGAATCGTTGGCCCGCGAGATAATGGCGCCAGTGCCGGACGGCTTCCACGATGGCCTGGGCCTCCTTCTCGACCGAGGAGTGTCGAATCTCGGGGCCTTGTAAGGTCCGGGAAAAGAAGGCCACCGGACGGCCCCTCTGGTTAAGGGTGGCAGCTGGGGCAAAGTCAGACGCATCACTTTCCACTTGGAATGGGATGGATTCGTCCACAGCGTGCATCGCGGCCTTCGCGATGTCCGCTTTGATGTCATCGAAGGCCCGACAGGCCTCCTCCGCCAGGGGAAAAGAGGTCGATTTTAGGAGCGGACGGGCTTTATCTGCGTAACGGGGAACCCACTGGGCATAATAGGAGAAGAAGCCCAGGCATCTCCTCAGTGCTTTGAGGGTAGTAGGGAGGGGAAGCTGCATAAGGGGATGCATACGGGCTGGGTCGGGGCCAAGGACACCATTTTCTATCACGTACCCAAGGATGGCGAGGCAGCGTGTCCGGAAAACACACTTCGCCTCATTGTATGTGAGGTTCAGGAGAGTGGCCGTACGAAGGAATTTTTGTAGGTTGGCATCATGGTCCTGCAGGTCATGGCCGCAGATGGTGACGTTATCCAGATACGGGAAAGTGGCCCGTAGTCCGTGCTGGTCCACCATTTGATCCATGGCCCGTTGGAAGACTGAGACCCCATTGGTGACACCAAAGGGGACTCGGAGGAACTGGTAGAGGCGGCCATCCGCCTCAAAGGCAGTGTATGGGCGATCCTCCGAGCGGATAGGGAGCTGGTGGTAAGCCGATTTCAAATCGATCGTTGAAAAAACCCTATAGTGCGCGATGCGGTTGACTATGTCCGTGATACGGGGAAGAGGATATGCATCTAGTTGGGTATACCTGTTTATGGTCTGGCTGTAGTCAATCACCATGCGGTGTTTCTCCCCCGATTTAACTACGACCACTTGCGCCCTCCAGGGGCTGGTGCTGGCCTGGATAATCCCTTCCTGGAGCAAACGTTGTACCTCGGACCGAATGAAGGCCCGGTCATCCGCACTATAGCGCCTACTCTTGGTGGCTATAGGCCTACAATCCGGGGTGAGGTTATCAAATAACGGGGGGGGGGGGTGATCTTGAGGGTCGAGAGACTGCAGGTGGTGCGCGAGGGGCGCTGCCGTGACGGCGCCTTGCAGACGGAGAGCGGGGGATAAGGGCCATTGTACTGCAGGATGACGCTTCTATGATGGCTGAGGAAATCTAACCCCAGCAGTACAGCTGCGCAGAGTCGCGGCAGCACGAGGAGCCGAAAACGCTCGTAGACTGTGCCCTGTACCGTCAGCGTCACCAAGCAGCACCCGAGGACCTCCACTGAGTGAGAATTCGAGGCCATGGAGATGGTCTGGCTCCAGGGTCGCACGGGAAGGGCATATTGACGCATTGTGCGAGGGTGTATAAAGCTTTCCGTGCTCCCACAGTCAAACAGGCAGTTTTCTGCATAACCATTTACCTTGATCTCCATTATGGACTTGGAGAGTTGATGTGGCTGCGACTGGTCCAGGCAAATCGATGCCACTGTTGAATTAAAGAAGAATCCATCTTCGTCGCTGTCTGATGACGTCACGGATGAAGCTTCCTGCTCAGCTTGCCTTGATGCCAGTCTCAAAGATGGCGACTCCCGCACTTCCGGTGACCGCATCAAAGATGGCGATTCGTGCGCAGCCACTGCCTGCATCAAAGATGGCCGCGCCCTCGGAGCACACATGGCTCCACGAGTCTTCAGAAGCGGCTTTGCTCGGCAGACTTTAACAAAGTGGCCTAGCTTACCGCATCCGGAGCAAATTGCGTCCTTTGCCGGGCAGTGACGCCGAGGGTGCTTAGGGAGGCCACAAAAGTAACATTTGGGCCCTGCTGGAGCAGCCGTCGCAGTGGAGCCGTCGGTGGAACGGGATCCAAGGTAAGACCCGAGATTATGGGAGGCTGCTTCTAACGTTTCAGCCATCATGGCCGTTTTCCGGAGGTCTAGGTCATCTTGTTCCAGCAGACGCTGCTGGATGTATGTAGACTCAATGCCCGCAACGTAGGCGTCGCGGATCAGATCCTCCGTGTTCTGAGCTGCTGAAACAGCCTTACAGTCGCATGCTCGGGCGAGGACTCGCAGGGCGCGCAGAAATTGGGCGCACGATTCTCCTGGCTGCTGTTTGCGGGTAGTTAGGAGGTGTCTGGCGTAAACCACGTTAGGGCTCTTTCGGAACTGCCCTTTTAGGAGTTCGATAGCGTCCGCGTAAGTAGCAGCGTCCCGGAAGATTCCATAGACAGCTTCGCTTACCCGGGAGCGGAGCACGTGGAGTTTAGCAGCGTCGGTGTCGATGGCCGTAGCGGTGTCGACGAATGCTTCGAAGCAGTCCAACCAATGATCAAATTTATCAGAGGCTCCAACCTCTTGAGGGTCTAATGCTAACTTGTCGGGTTTTAGAAACTGCTCCATACTAGTAACTGTTGTGAATAAAATTGATGCGCTATCAATAAGGTGAAAGACTACCGATATGCCAATATAAGTGTAGGCTTTTATTCACAACAGAATCAGGAGCAGATCCCAACAATTAACCAACCTGGACTGAACAAGGGGGAGGAGACAGCCACCTTTATACTAGGTGCTGAGGGGAGGAACCAAACTGGAAGGAGATGTGTCCAGGTATGACAAACACACACAACGGTGGTCCATATAGGACAAAGGCACAACTGAGGTCCACCACACTAACAAAATCATGGATCCCTAATACACTGGCTTACGAAGTACAGCAAGCCAAACAAGACATACAGATTCTATTTACATTGACGAACATTATATATATTATATACATGTGAATATGTGATGGGCTGGTGAGACCATAAGCTAAGAGAAATGAAATGATGGACTTACCCTGGTGGCATGGATGAGATCATTCATTCTCTTCCTGCACTGGGTAGCAGAGATCTTGTTGGCATTGACTGTCTCTACCACCGCCTCCTAAGCCTGAGTGGTGAGGTTGATGGACCCCCTCCAGCCCAGGGTGGAGGTAGAGGACATTATAGCAGGCCTCACTGGTGTGCAGCAGGTGACCCAGTGAGGTTGCCATCTTCTTCACTTTCTGGGCCATCTCTTACTTGGATCAGTCCTGATCTGCACACATGATGAAGATTGTGCTCTGGCGCACTTTAAATCCAGCGTCCGGAGCAAGGAAATGATGAAGTCACATCGGGGCAGGTGAATAAGGGGTCATCCACCAGTGACCTGAAGCAGATGATATGGCACAAAAACATGCCATTGCGACCAGTGGAAAAACATAATTTTCCATGCCCGCCGCTACACTGAATGGAAAATTCCACCCATAGGGTTTTTAAGGCACACAAGTAGGACATTTGGCCCAAATAGTCCAATCTGACTCTCTAAAGTAACCCAGTCAGTCTCATTCCCCCACTCTAGCCCTGAAAACTATTTTCCTACAAGTACCTAAACTCCTGAATCTATTGATTGTCTCTGCTTTCACTTCTCTCACAAACTGGGTTCCAGGTCATTGACATTTGCTGCATTAAAATACATTTTTCCTTCCTGTAACTCCTGCCCAAACCTTCAAACTATTCCTTGCACCATCAGTTAATAAAATAATGAGTGACATTTTGTAGATATTCTGTTTGTTAAGGTTAGACTGATGACTATTTGCAACAGAGTAATTTAAATGTGTCACACTATTAATTATTAAGAATTTTCAATTTTTTAAATTGAGATTTCAAGAAAAGGAATTCTGCAGTATCTTAATAAATCTGTCTATATTTTCCATTGATCTCGCTGATGGAGCATTCCTTCCTAGTCATGGTCTGAAAAATGGGGTGATTTAATTTTTAATATCACACGCAATCAGTAGGCTTCACATGTGCTGGAATCTTTAGGTAAATTTAATGCTATTTGACACAGAATTGACTGCATCCATTTCTGAGACATTCCCTGACCTTCTATTTCATCACCTTGGAGTGGATTATGAAATTAATTTAGGAAGTAAACTGATTTTTTTTCCTGAGTGACTGAATCATAAACCTTTGGACTGGTGACAGCTAGTGCCATCTGAAGCAATTAGAAAAGAAAGGCAGGTGTAGTCAATTCATATTCATCTTTGTAACATTCAACATCATGACATGACTCGCTTTTACTAGGTTCCTTTAACTTGTCCCTCTAAAAGGATCTGAACACAAGAAAGAAATCAGAATTCTCTTCAGGCATCTGCATTGCAACTCCATTTTGTTCAGGGAAACCATTACCAATCTATTGCCCTCGATGACTGCCAATAATGCACGTCTGTAGAGGTGAAAGCAGTTGATAGCTTTTCCAACTGATGACAATGAAAGGTATTGATGTGGGAGTTCTTCAATCCATTCCAGTCTGAAGGATTATCTCCTTTATAATTGAATCCTGACACTCAACTGAAAGGCAGGATTTTCTATTAGGAAGTGACATTACAAAGTAAAATCGTATTGATAGATAACTCCTTCAGGTGGATATTTTGTCGCTATTTCAGATATCCATGTTTATGAATATTAGATGGAAAATAATTGATGAAAATAATAAGATGTAATTACTTTAATTTTTGAAAATGAATATGTTTTTGCACATTTCTGAGTAGCTACCTTTGTTGAAGTTATTTTAGCAATCTACCACTTGCACTCATAACTCTCACACTTTAACACAGGTGGCAACCATCCCATTTCGAATTACTTTTAGAATGCAAAGATTGTGAGCACTTCAGAATAAAATGTCAATGGTTCTCAATGGCAGCAGGAATACAGGGTGAGGAGGAGGAGACTAAAACAATATCAACAAGAGCTGGCACTTAGACTGAATAAATCATACTTGATTGGATACCTTCTGCAGGATACTTCTGGTGCCTCAGCACATATACTGCATAAACTGCAACAAAAGTAGTTGATTTAGTATGGCCAGTCACATTCTAATCCTGTTTTCAGTTTCCCTTACATGGATATATACATTTGTGTACATAATTCTCTTTCCATCTGTCATTAAAGACTAACTGGGGTTTCGTGAGGACAACTTCTCAGCTCACTTCCACCTCCTTACCATTGCCTGACTTTGCCTCTGTTGCTATGTATGAAGTCCAATTATGTGCTATAAAGAGACCACAAAGTAAGTAGGTGTAAAACAAACAGGAAATCTCCTACAGTTATCCAATAACCTCTGCTGCGGGGTGAGTTTGAGTGCTGAAGAAGCACAGAGAGTTTTGGGTTCATGCCCACTGGTTAGGTACCTTGCCAAGATGCCCAATGGAATAATGCCCATTGGACAAGATATCAAAAATTGACATAAATTGTTCATGCAGCCACGCCACACACAAGGGGCAGTATCTTGAGCCTCTGTTCATTGTCTGCAAGGTTGCTGGCAGGGGTTCAAATCCGGAAGTCACAGTTCTTGCTGGTGCAAACGTGTTTTCGGATCTTCCCCACCCCTCACTGGCAACATCACCAGGTTCAGGCTCATAGTGGGCGTGAACCTGATTTACATAGATTTCCATTCATTTCAATATTATTAACCCGCCCCCTCGCCAGATATTGACCCCCTGCCATATCTTCAAATCATGACGATGTGACGTCACTCCAACATGATTTACAATAGGTTCACACAGACGTGAACCTGTTGTATGGGTCTCCCCGGGGGGGGGGGGGTAAAGGCAAGTATAGCCCCCAGGAGAGAGGGACATAGCCTGGTACTGACCCTTGGCACAGGTGAGCACTGCCAGGTTGGCACCATGCCCATGCCAACCTGGCAGTGCTAACTTGGCAGTGCCAACATTTGCCAAGGGGTGAGATCCAGTGGGAGTCTCATGAAGGGGGTGGGGGCAGGATTCATACAAATGCATGATATGGTTATGGGCCAGGAACAGACAGACAAGCAGGAGATGGTTGTTTGTGGGATGGTGAGGGGGGGGGGGGGGGGGGGGGGGAAGAAGGTGCTGATGATCATGGGGAGGGGGGAAACGAGAAGTGAATACTGACTCCAATCGGGTGTGGGGAGAGGCTTCAGTGGTGGTGGGGCGGGAGGAAAGTATATTGCTGTTCTGATTGGGGTGCCCTTTAAAGATGGCATCTTGATTTTCTTTAGCAGAGTGTGGTAAAATCTGGAAAGAAAACCAATCAGTTTCTCTGGAGAGAAACACACTGGTTTTCTCACCAGAACCAACACCCTGCCATCTTTTGGTAGAATTTTGCCCGAGGTGTCAGTACGATCAAGAGAAATAACGAGGACACTTATATCAGACTCATTTTTATTGACTACAACTCAGCCTTCAATACAATTATCCCAACAAAACCCATCTCCAAACTCTGTGGCCTTGGCTTGGCACCTCCCTCTGTGACTGGATCCTAGACTTCCTAACTCACAGCTTGATAACATTCACCACGCCCGAATTGATTGACACCCTATCCAACACCTAAAATATTCACTTCCATCGCCATCAACACACAGTGGCAGCAATGTGTACCATCTACAAGATGGATGGCAGCAACTTACCTTCGACAGCACCTTCCAAACCTGCAATTTCTGCCACCTAAAAGGACAAAAGCAACAGACACATGAGAACACCACCACTTGAAAGTTTCCCTTCAGGCCTGACTATATCGCTGTTCCTTTACCGTCACTGGGTCAAAATTCTGGAATTCCCTCCTGAACAGCACTGTGGGTGTACTGAGGCATTGGGCCTGATTTTACCAAATATTCGTGCCCGTTTTCGGGTGCGGAATTGCGGTAAAGTTTGGCGTTGGCCTTTAACGCGATCTGCACCTGAATCCGAGCAGATCGCGGCTTTACCGACACCCGAATCCCGGTCCAATCAAGCGGCTCGATGATTTAAATGCATTTGCATGCATTTAAATCGACTTAATGAACCGCGCGCCCAACTCTACCGCCAATCCCACTTTACCGTCTTCTGGCCCGATCCGCATCCGCGCTGTTACCGACCTGCAGAATAAAAGTCTGAAGTCGCCGCTGCAGCCTCCGAAGAGCGGGATCAGAGACTGCAACGGCTCTCTGACCCAGGTCATCCTCTGGTCGGGGCGGGAGGGGGGTGGGAGGAGGAGAGGGGGTGTGACGTATGATCCCCTGGGGGGTTGGTGGGAGGGAGTGTGACGTCTCATCCTCTGGTCAGGGGGGTTCCGCTGCCTGTCTGCGGCCGATCCCTCCTGGCACCATCACTGGTTCACTACCAGCCACAGATTACTCTTCCCTGCAGGTGCGAGGTAGCGGGAGAGATGGCTGTGGCTGGTAGTGAACCAGTGATGGTGCCAGGAGGGATCGGCACAGACAGGCAGCGGAACCCCCCCGATCAAGGATGAGACATCACCCCCCCCCCCCCCAGAGGATGAGACGCCACGCCCCCTCTCCACCCCCCCTCCCCCACCCCCAGGGGATGATCGGTCACACCCCCTCTCCCCCCCGCCCCCCCCCCCCCCCCCCCCCCCACCCGACCAGAGGATGAACGTCAGAGAGCCGCTCTCTCCGCTTTCTGCTCTTTTTTTGCACCAGGTGCGCTGTCAGATTTTTTCGAACTGCGCAAACAGCGCGGATCGGGCTGGAGCCAGCAAAACACGTATGGGCGCGCTGCAAAGAGGATTCCAGGCGCGGATCTATTTGACGCCCAGATCTGGCACTTAGACTCAAAATGTAAAATTCCCCCCAATGCGTACTCCAGTGTTCCAGGAAGGCAGCTCACCACCAACTTCTCCAGGGCAATTCTCTGACTCTATAATTGCAGGAAAATGGGATTAGCGGACCGTTAGTGGTAGTTGTTGTTGGTGCAGACTCGATGGGTCGAAGGGTCTTTTCTCTGCTGTATGACTGACTCTAATTTGGGATGGGCAATAAATGCTGGCCGAGCCAGCCATATCCACACCCTGTCACTTTACTGAAAAAAAGTTATCATGAAATTAGACAAATGCAGCACAGATGGAGGCAATTCTTCCTGTGCTAGCTCTTTGAAAGAGCTATCCAATTAGTTCTCTAACCCTGCTCTTTGTCATAGGGCTACAAATATTTATTTTTCAAATAAATATTTTTCATAAATGACCTGGATGAGGAAGTGGAGGGATGGGTTGGTAAGTTTGCTGACGACACCAAGGTAGGTGGTGTTGTGGATAGTTTGGAGGGATGTCAGAAGTTGCAGCGAGACATAGATAGAATGCAAGACTGGGCGGAGAAGTGGCAGATGGACTTCAACCCGGATAAGTGTGTGGTGATCCATTTTGGCAGATCCAATGGGATGAAGCAGCAGTATAATATGAAGGGTACCATTCTTAGCAGTGTAGAGGATCAGAAGGACCTTGGGGTCCGGGTCCATAGGACTCTTAAATCGGCCTCGCAGGTGGAGGATGCGGTCAAGAAGGCGTACGGCGTACTGGCCTTCATTAATCGAGGGATTGAGTTTAGGAGTCGGGAGATAATGCTGCAGCTTTATAGGACCCTGGTTAGACCCCACTTGGAGTACTGCGCGCAGTTCTGGTCACCTCATTACAGGAAAGATGTTGAAGCCATTGAAAGGGTGCAGAGGAGATTTACAAGGATGTTGCCTGGATTGGGGGGCATGCCTTATGAGGATAGGTTGAGGGAGCTTGGTCTCTTCTCCCTGGAGAGACGAAGGATGAGAGGTGACCTGATAGAGGTTTACAAGATGTTGAGAGGTCTGGATAGGGTAGACTCTCAGAGGCTATTTCCAAGGGCTGAAATGGTTGCTACGAGAGGACACAGGTTTAAGGTGCTGGGGGGTAGGTACAGAGGAGATGTCAGGGGTAAGTTTTTCACTCAGAGGGTGGTGGGTGAGTGGAATCGGCTGACGTCGGTGGTGGTGGAGGCAAACTCGTTGGGGTCTTTTAAGAGACTTCTGGATGAGTACATGGGATTTAATGGGATTGAGGGCTATAGATAGGCCTAGAGGTGGGGATGTGATCGGCGCAACTTGTGGGCCGAAGGGCCTGTTTGTGCTGTGGCTTTCTATGTTCTATGTTCTATATGTCCAATTCCATTTTGTAAGTGACTGTTGAACCTGCTTTCACCTGCCTCTCAGGCTGTGCATTTCATACGAATTCACTTTTTTTGCCTTATCTTCCACTGGCTATTTTGCCAATTATATGAAATCTGTGTCCTTTGGTTACTGATTCTCCGGAAGAACTTGTTTCCTCCTATTTGGTGGGGCGGCATGATGGCACGGTGGTTAGCACTGCAACCTCACAGTGCCAGGGACCCGGATTTGATTCCCAGCTCGGGTCACTGTCTGTGTGGAGTCTGCACGTTCTCCCCATGTCTGCGTGGATTTCCTCCGGGTGCTCTGGTTTCCTCCCACAGTCTGAAAGACATGCTGGTTAGGTGCATTGGCCATGCTAAATTCTCCCCCTGCGTACCCGAACAGGTGCCGGAGTGTGGTGACTAGGGAATTTTCACAGTAGCTTCATTGCAGTGTTAATATAAGCCTACTTGTGACACTAATAAATAAACTAAACTAAATTAAACTATCACAACTCTTCAAAATTTTGAACAGCCCTATTAAACTCCCATTAGCCTTCTCTAATCTAGGGAGAACAATCCAAGCTTCTGATAAAACTGAATTAACAAAAACAGAATCAATCCTGCAACATTTACAAAGAGAAAAGATTGGTTAATGTTTCGCACTTAGATCATTCATCAGGTTTGTTCCTATTAAATGAGCAAGTTCCAGTGATGAAATTACACTCCATTAACCTTAATTCACAGTTGCTTTAATCAAATTATCCATTGATTCAATTCTTTTTTAGGCACAAAGCAGTTTCTGCACTTTTTCAAGTTGCTGAAATCAAATTAATTCAAGTTATTTTATGTAAAATTACCCAGTTAACAGGGGAAGTCTGGGCACCGAAAATGTTATCACATCTTTGCAGTGCCCTTCTGTTTACTTCCAGTGCTTGCTGTTTTGGTCCAATTTGTGAGGCTTTTATTTTTGTTCCCTGGGGTCTAGATATTCAGTGGGAAGCATTCACCACATATTCCAGCTTCACAGCAAACTGAAAACTGCAGATTCTGCTTCCCACCCCCTCCAACCTCAACTGATCATTCTCTTCCCATGCAATGGCTATGAGCCTTTTGAACATTTGTGCAATAACATTGTGACAATAGGTTTCAACCTCAAAGGTGTAGAGGTTTTGGTTTATGTTAAAGTTAAATTGAATTGAGAGCAGGATAATAGAATCAGATGAGGTGATTGAGATACAATTGTTTTATATTGCAAATACCGAAAGTCATCTAACCATGGCTCAGCAGGATCCACGGACATCAACCTGAAACTAACAGCCGTATCTTTCAAACAAGGCTGCAGAGTGGTTTGTAGAATTTTGAGAAGACTGAATCCCTTAACAGGAAAGTCTTACAAATCTTTTTTTCAATGAACTCTGCCTTTATCCTCAAAATGAGCAATCAGTGTAAGCCTGTTTAATCTTCCTAAATATTCATTACTTACTACCTATGGGTTACCTTTTGTGAGTGCTTCATCCTCTTACACAAAGTCACAAGGGATATCTAGCATGGTTCTATTTATAGATAGTGAAGTTTTAGATGTAAAACAAGCTGTAATATAAAATGGTGTCTTGTTTCAGGAGAGCAGCTTTATGGTGACTACAAAAAACATTAGCATATAAGCTTTCACTTTCTTTCCTGGCACTGTATTTGGAGAGATGGTGGGAATTTTAACCCCCAAGGACAGAGGGTGGCACGATGGCACAGAGGTTAGCACTGCTCCCTCACAGTACCATGGACCCAGGGTCAGTTATGGGCTTGGGTCACTGTCTGTGTGGAGTCTGCACGTTCTTCCCTTGTCTGCGTGGGTTGCCTCCGGGTTTTCCGGTTTCCTCCCACAGTCCGAAAGACGTGCTGGTTAGATGCATTGGCCACGTTAACTTCTCCCTCAGTGTACCCAAACAGTTGCCGGAGAGTGGCAACCATGGTATTTTCACAGTAACTTCATTTAGAATCCTACAGTGCAGAAGGAGGCCATTCAACCCATTGAGCCTGCACTGACAACAATCCCACACAGGCCCTATCCCCGTAACCCCGCGTATTTACCTTGCTAATCTGATACTAAGGGGCAACCTAACCCACACATCTTTGGACTGTGGGAGGAAACTGGATTACCCGGACGAAACCCAGACACGGGGCGAACATGCAGACTGCACACAGGCAGTGACCTGAGGTTGGAATTGAACCCAGGTCCCTGACACTGTGAGGCAGCAATGCTAACCACTGTGCCACCATGCCAGCAGTATTGATGTAAGCTTACTTGTGACATTAATAAATACATTTTAGATGGATTGGGAATGTTGGGTGGTAAAACAATATTTGCAGACCTGATCCCAACTTACTTATAACATGTCCATTTCCAGTTTTAATTAAGGCGGGCTGTGTGGTTGAATGATCAATCCACTCTCAGGAGACAAGTTGATCAGTAAAATCTTTGAAGGGGATTTTGTGCTTCCATTTTGACTGCATTCTTATTTTGAATCCATTTTGGACAGCTTCCTGGGATTTGGAGATCAGGGAGATAAAAGGAGTTGAGAAGGGCCATATATATATGAGGTAACTTCATTTAAATCATCACAGACAATTCTATAAAACATACAGCACAGGGACAGGTTGTTCAGCCCAACTGGTCCATGACTCCAGGGATTCAGTCAGGGGTGACCATAGGGCGTGTCAGTGGTTGACTCTTAATTAACCTCAGGGATGGGCACTAAATGCTGGCTCAGTCAGCGATGCCCACATCTCTTGAACAAATAAAAAAAGTATGTTGGACGTTTCGTCTCATTCAACTCATGTTGCTCATTGGTGAAATCAAAGTTGGAATTGGATTCAATACTTACAAATGTTGTTTCCAGCGTCTTGAAGAATGACGCATTTCATTTGATGATTCATGAACCTCATTTAGCAGTGATTATTGATCCTTTTTTTTGTCATAATGTCATGATGTTTGCTTTCCAACATGAACTTCCCATTTCATGTTTTGCTCTGTTCTGATCTTTCTGTTCTTGATCGTGTTTGCATACATGTTGATCATTAGCTCTGCTGGGTGGTTCAGGAATACATGTGTGCATAGAATATGCAAGGATGAGTGTAGCTCGAGGCGTACCAGGAGTAAGCGAGGACTCATACTATACTGTGAAAAAAAGCAATACAGCTCTTGCTTCCATGATTTATTCTCAGCTGTGGCTGTACTTTTTCAAGGTATGTATAAAGCTCTCAGCTTCGCCGTTAGCTCTTGCCCAACTGGATGTGATTTTTCAATAGTGAAACCGAGATAGGTTGTAAATTTACTGAACACATCTGTTGAATTGGGGGGGTGGTGGAGATCCATTGTCACTTCTCACGGGTGAGAGACTCCATACAAGGCACAAGGCTGATCGAGCTTTGGGGTGACTGCTTTTGTTGAATTTGATGGCACTATTTTTATGACTGGAAATCTGCTGCATTTATCAGTGAAAACAGGCAAATGCCCACCAGTGTGCACGTCTGCAAAATCAACACTAATCTCAATCCCTTGTCCTGGAGATAGCTCAGACATTTTGAGAAAATTATGAAGATTTGACATTGTGTTGTTTGACATGGCAACCACATGATTGATTTTATGTTCAACCATGTGGCCAATTCCTGGAAATCATACCTTTCCCCTAAGGAGTTGTTTTGTTTTGACAATTCCTGATGACTTTCAGGCACCATCCCCTGGTTTAAGTTTCAAGTAATGTTTGGCAGTTATCCGTCAATCACTATCAACTGGTGCATTCTCCATGGTAATGCCTCTCCAATCAGTGTTCACTTTCCAACCAATCAGTATTCTCTTCTCGTACAGTATAAATTGTTGTTTTGCCCTTGTACTGATATTCTTGTGATTGTCCTGATGAGTGCAAGATCGACACATCTCTTTTTTCAGCAATCCTTAAGTTTTGTACCACCAAATGACTATTTCCAAACTATGTGCCTGTGAAACAGCTGGGACATTTTTTTAAATCTGCAGCTTAAAATGCAGTGACTTAAAATGCTGCTTTCTCAGTGCATGACAAAACCCTGCAAAGAAATTCATATCTTCTTATTTTGCCTCATCCCAGTCACAAGTGTCCTTGGGACTAGAAGTGGTCAGAGACAGCTGGAGTTAAAAGTGAGCACAATGGCTTATTTTATTAAATTGGTTCTTCAGACTCTCTGCTTCTACTTGTAGACTTCCTCTGATACAATTCTGTATGGTGAACAAAACATACTGACTGTACTTTTCAAACACTAATACACTGCAACTTATGATGCTCCTTCTAAAGCCCCAGTTCCTGGCTAATTGAGACATCCATCCAGTTCCCTCATCTTAACTGTGCTACCCTGAAGTCTCCCCTCAGGCAGTTCCAACACAATGGAAGTAGAAAGAAATGAAAACTGTTGCAAAAGAAGGAAGAGTAGAAACAGGGGAAGAATAAAGATAAAGCAAAGTGTTTGGAAATATATCTCATTTAAATAATTGATATTTGTATTTATGGATATTAGATACAAAGGTATCAGTTTAAATTTAAGCTTAATATGTGTTTCTGGACTTGTGTACTAAGAAAGGGTTAACACTTTAGTTTGCTTCATGTTAAACAAGGGGCCTGAATGTCTGCGATTTCATTTTCAAACTGTGCCTGCATTGTATTTAAAGGTTTACAGTATAAAATAAATTCTAGAGGTAAAAAACACTAAGCTGTTGTTTAGGAACCAACAGCACACATTTGTAGTTCAGTTGGAACCAGGTATCTGAGAAGAAAGCAGCTCTCACAGAAACAGCCTGCAGAGGCAGGATAATGGAGTAAGGGGCAGAAAGCAGGCCCCAGAAGCAAAAGAGGTAGTTCTGGAAACCAGGGGCTGGAAAGAGAAGTTGCAGAAAGACTGCAGTCAAACAGACAAAGAACTGGAATCTGAACAAGATAATTCTCAACTGAAGTTAAGAAAAGGAGCAGAGAGAGAGGGAGGATCCCAGTTAAAGACAGAACCGCAAGGTACAGACCTAGAGAAGTCAGCTAGTGAGAAGTTAGAGATCTGCAGTAATCTTAAGGTTGGTGACACCTTAATGCAGCCTGTGAAGCAGTGGTGTTCTGTTGGTGTGGCTGGGTACCTGAGAGATTGCATGGAAGCTTGAATGCATGTCGCAATCCAGGGCAGAGGAATACTGAACAGAAAGGTTGAAATCCTGGGTGTGGATCCTTGGTGAAGGCATCTGAGAAAAGCCTTGAGCGGGAGGAGTTATCAAAGTGTACTCTTTGAGAGTGGAGTTTGGAATCCCTTGTATGGAAGCCAGAGTTTCAGTGAGGCCGGTTGGCTCACAGTGTGACAAGCATCTGTAGGGGCAGGGGTGGGGAGAGGGATTGCTGAGATATCCACAGAAGTTGTTCGGGTGGCACCTGCCACTTGGTTTTAGTGTGGTGTGTCTGACTACATTCCACCTATTGGTTTATATGGAGTGTACACTTACTGAGTATATTGCAGTATATTTTGAAACTTCCGAAATTCTCATAGATCTGTGTGTCTCTATGAAGGTACAGTGGGAG
Source organism: Mustelus asterias (assembly GCF_964213995.1). Classification (NCBI taxonomy): domain Eukaryota; kingdom Metazoa; phylum Chordata; class Chondrichthyes; order Carcharhiniformes; family Triakidae; genus Mustelus; species Mustelus asterias. The sequence goes on from NC_135802.1 coordinate 55,991,871, forward strand.
TGAGGGAGCAGTGCATTACAGTTAATCTTTTTTTTGGAATAAATGTTCTATTCTTTTGTTAAAAGTTAATTCGTCGTCTTGTGACTGTTCATCCACATCTCAAAACTAAAAATAAATGTTACGCTCTATTGAGTCTGAGTTCAGTTCTGCGATCTGACTGTCCAGTACAAACATCAGCTGGGATTATAACAAAAGGTAAATGTAGGATTTTACCTACTTTATACAATTTTACTGTCATCTTTCTGGATCTTAGGTTCAGACTCAAGGAGCAACCAACTGTGCTGACTCAACCGACTCAAGAACAGCTTCTTCCCTGCTTCTGTCAGACTTTTGAATGGACCTACCTTGCATTAAGCTAATCTTTCTCTACACCCTAGCTATGACTGTAACACTACATTCTGCATTCTCTCCTTTCCTTCTCTATGTACAGTATGCTTTGTCTGTATAGTGCGCAAGAAACAATACTTTTCACTGTATGCTAATACATGTAACAATAATAAATCAAATCAAATTGAGTGTTGCTTTGCATGCTCAGCTAGCTGCCTTCGTGGTTTTGAATACCTACAGGCATCACAACGGTTTATCAATATATTACCTTTCACTTTATACTAATATATCTGACAATAATAAATCAAATCAACATCAAATCGCTCACATATATGCATCAACATAATGGTAAAATCAACTATGTTTTCACCTCTATCAGTTATTCAATAAACAGTTAACAATAATACAAACTTCAAAGGAGGGCTTGCATAATGAAGGGTTTATCAGGTCTTTATCTAGAGTTCTCTTCTGATGCCTTCTTCTACTTTTTAAGCAAACCAGGCTTTATGATAAAAATGGAGCAGACTTGTACCATGTGACCACTTGAGCCTGCTGTACCATTCAATACGATCATGGCTGATCTTCGAAATTAACTCTCTTTATCCATCCCCATGTCCCTTGATTCCCTTGTGTCCAAGAATCTATTCATCTCTGACTTGAACATACTTAATAACTGAGCATCACGGTCCTCTGGGATGGAGTACTGCAGAGATTCACAAGCCTCTGATTGAAGAAATATCGCTGTATCTCAATCCCAAATGACTGTCTGCCTCTCCTGAATATTTGACCCATAGTTCTGCACTCTCAAACCAATGGCAACAGCCGCTCAACATTTATTCCTTAATGACCTATAAGAATTTTGTATATTTCAATGAGATAGAAAAGAACATAATAGAATCCCTGCAGTGCAGAAGGAGGTCATTTAGCCCATTGAGCCTGCACCGACAATAATCCCACCCAGGTCCTAACCCCGTAACTCCACATATTTACCCTGCTAATCCCCCTAACACTAAGGGACAATTTAGCAGGGCCAATCAACCTAACCTGCACATCTTTGGACTGTAGGAGGAAACTGGAGCACCCGGAGGGAACCCACGCAGACAACGGACAAACTCCACACGGCTAGTCACCCAAGGGCAGAATTGAACCTGGGTCCCTGGTGCTGTGAGGCAGCAGTGCTAACGACCGTGCCACTGTGCCACCCTCTCATTTTCCTGAACTTCAGAGAATATAAGACCAATCAATCTCTCGTACAAACATATGAATTAGACGCAGGAGTAGGCCCCTCGGGCCTGCCCGCCAATCAATAAGATCATGATTGATCTGATTTTTAACCTCAACTTCACATTCCAATTCGTCCCTTTGCTTATCAATAATCGATCTACTTCTGACTTAAAGATATTCAAGGACTCTACCTCAACCACCTTCTGAGGGAGACATTTCAAAAGTCTCACTACCCTCTGAGAGAAATACTTATCCTCATCTCTGTTTTAAATGGGTAACCCTTTATTTTGAAACAGTGATTTTGAATTCTAGCCTCTCCCACAACAAGAACATCATTCCACATTCATCCTGTTAAGGATGACACAGTGGCACAGTGATTAGCACTACTGCCTCACAGCGCCAGGGACCCGGGTTCAATTCCGGCCTTGGGTCACTCTCTGTGTGGAGTTTGCACGTTCTCCCCATGTCCATGTGGGTTTCATCCGGGTGTTCCAGTTTCCTCCCACACTTCAAAGATGAATGGGTAGGTGGATTGGCTATGCTAATTGCCCCTTAGTGTCAGGGGGTTTAGCAGGGTAAATACGTGGGGTTACAGGGATAGGGCCTGGATGGGATCGTTGTCGGTGCAGTCTCGATGGGCCGAATGGCTTCCTTCTGCACTGTATGGATTCTACGTCCTCTCAGATATTATGGGTAGAATTTACTGATATTTTTTCAAAGTATCGGTCTCGGCAAGAAAACGGGAGAGAATCCTGCCGGCACTGTCAGTGAGAAAAGTCACTATAGTCAATCTCTTTAAGCAAGAAAATGTTTTCCATGAGTTTCCCACTGCGCCCGTGGTGGTCTGCCTCTGATTCACTCGTCCCAACGTAACTGAATGACTGTAATCAGTAGGGATCACTGTTTAAACACATCCCCAGCACCGCCCAGCACTTGGTCTAAGTCCAATTGGGGGAATGGCTGCCAGAAAACTGCACCTCACTTCACCGAGGGAGCCCTCAGCAAACTCAGCAGAGGCGGGAAACCCTCTACCCTCGATTGGGCAGATGGCCTGCCAGCAAGGTGACCACCCCCACCTATGGGCTGTGGCTACGATAGTGTGTGCCAGCTCATTCCATAAGAGGACGGGGCCGCAGGGCCAGATGAAGATGAATGACCTTCTTCGTGCAGTTGGGGTAAATCTGTCTCCTCATGTCTCCCACAGCACCCCTTAACATAACGGTGATCGCACTCCGACTCACCTCGCTGGGCCCCGAAACTTGCCATGCTAACCCCTCCTCCCCTCCCAACTCCCCCGCCTCCACAGCCCCCTGCCTATAATCCCCCAGTAGCACCTCACATTCCCATTCACCCTCCCACGTATGTCAGACTTCATCACCATCTGACCTGGCACGACTCCCGCCTACACTCTCCCCATCTCTCTCCTTGCAGGACAAACTCAAGTACAACCAGTGAGCACAGCCTGCCGGAGTGATGCCCGAGCTCAAGACCCTAACCCACTTTGAGGAACGAGTCCTTGAGCTTGCCATCAAAGAGCAGGACCACACCTGTGCAGAGGGTGAAGTAGGGGCAAGAGACACAAGTGAGAACCCGCAACACATCCAGCCATGGCATCAGCCTCATGTGAGTGACCTTTCTCCTATCAGTGTTCCCCTGTCCCATCCTAATGCCATCTCACTTCCCTTGCAAGTCAATAAGAAAATCAGCCTGGACCATCCTCGTGGCCTCTGGACACCAACAACTGTGAGGGAAACATCTTGGAGACCAACACTGAAGAGGTATCACAGATGTCAGCTGAACCCTCCACCAGCACAGATATTCACACCTCAGTGGGATTGCTAAGTAGACAGGCTTCTGGGTCACTCACGGGTGAGCACCTCACAATTGAAGACCTACAGCAGATGGAAGCAGGATTGTCATAGCGCACTGGCACTCCGAGGGATGCTGGAGCCCAGGACTCTGCTGAACCCCAGGCAGATTATGTACTCTTGGGTACGGTCATCCCAGAGCTTCTGGAGCTACAAGGGCAGAGTCATGAGCATCAGGAAGGGATGTCAGCATCCCTCCTCAGACTGCAAGCCAACTGGAGGAGCCTGATCACCTTCTGTTCAAGGAAATGATGTCATCGCTCTAGTGCAGCGGGGCCAACACTGCAAGGGTGGTGTTCGCAGTGGGGACCTTGGTGCAGGATGTGCATTCCATGACGGGAGATGTCCGCACCATGGTTGAGGGTTCAGGTCATGACCTCCATGGCTGAGGGCAGGATCTCCATGGTGCAGGACTTCAAATGGGCACCCGAAGGGAAGATTGGCAGAAGCGCAGCCTGGGGCCTTGCACCCAGTATACCCTGAAGGTGTCCAGCCCATCTGATAGCTCCCTTGAGCAACACACCTCCAGCCCTGCACACCAATGATGGCAGCACTGCAACACCACTGCTACCCGAAATCAGGCCCGGACCCTCAAGGACCCAGCCTTCCAGGGATGCCTGCCAAGGTCATTTTAGGCAACAGGCATGGGAGTCAGCAGACCACCTCAAACTCAGCTGTGGACCTGGGGAATGATATGAATGTAGCGGGAGGTTGAGGAAGGCTAAGCAAAGATAGGTATCTAGTGGGCACGGGTGAACCTGGGCACTAGTAGAGATATGTCACCATTGTGCTAACTAGCCTGTATTAAAATTCATGTTGATCATCCATAAAGTGCCTCCATGTTCTCATGTCATGGCACGATGCACTGCTAAACCTGCACATACACAGTACTTCCTCCCTCTGCAGTGAGAGATTGGCAGCGTTATTGCTCTCCCACGCTGATGATGCAGTAATACCACACTGCTTCTGGTGCCAGTCCCCCAGGCTGTCCCCACCTAAACCCCCCACCCAGAACAGGGTCACCCCCACACCTCCCCCCCCGACCTCCCCACCCGACCTCCCCACAGCAGTGTTCAGGCCTCTCATGTCTGCCAGCATTCTTTAGTATTGAGGATGCCATCGGCTGAAAGCTTGTGAGAGTTTGTCCACCTCATCAGTAGGTGGAGAAAAACACCGAAACCCCATTATCTGAGAAGGGACAGTAGCAGCTGAGATTCAGCTTCTTTGCCCCAGTGAGTACTCCATTCGTTGGCAGGTTCATTCAGCTCTCTATCAGGCAAGAGTCAGACATATCACAAGAGGGTAAGAGCAGCATCACTCTGTCCTCGATGCAAGTCATTGTCACTCTCTTGCAGCATCTGGCCAATCGCTTTTTAGAATAAAGTCCTACAGGGCATTTGGAAAGCCCTTACTTACAGGTTTCCTGTCCATAAATCCTCTCCATGTCCTCTCACAGCCCTGAGTAAACATCAGGGCCACTGCTTCTTGTGACTGAGGGATCCAGAACAAAGGGCCGTAAACATAAATGTAGGAAATTTAGGACAGAGAGCAGGGGAAAGCATTTCACACAGGGGGGTCTGAAGCAGTGGATTGCACTAGCAGAGGTGCTGATTGAAGCAGACATCTTGTCAATATTTAATAAAATGTTAAATAGATGATTAAATGAAAGGAAGACAAAGGGATATCAGAAAAAAGCAGGGATTTGGTTACTGCTTGGAGTACAAACACTAACACGAATTATATGAGCTGAACAGTTCAATTTCCAGACTGTGACTTCTGTGTAATTTTATGATACTGATATATAACCTTATGAGTGAAGAGCAGCTTTTGTTAGCATTGCCCTGGGTTGTAGACTTGGGTTAAAAGGTACCTCGGTGGTGCATTGCTTAGCCTGGTCTCTCTGTGTTTCACCTCCTTATCTTCCACGAGTTAACACAAGTAGGGAAGCACCCAAAAGATTTGCTATTGTCTCATCTGTGGAGTGTCAGCAGTTAAAATTAAAGCCCCAGAACATGTTCAAAGCAGCAGTAAGATTTTAACGACAGCAAATCAACATACATATCACTGTAAACAAACTCCGAGAAGAAACTTTAAAGAGCCTGTGAAGTTCCCTTTTCAATGCACTTCTGCCTGCCAGCAGATGCCTATCAATACTAAATGGCTCTTTTATACTCTTGCTTTCAAAAGCAACGGAAAACTCCAAGGGCTGATGTCATGGCAATATTTAAATTCAATTTACATACAGCTGCCTGTAATTGGCTGGCCGCTTGCAGTCACTCACCCCTTTTGGAGGAAAACGCTTACAGGATTTGTCCACGGCAAGGATGCAGCAAGCATTGGCATCTCAATTTCCTGCTCCAGTTTCTCTGAAACTGCTTGAAATTGGCCATTAAAGCAAAAGAAAATCTAACCCATTAAAATCCATCAGCGGCACAAGCAAATAGGTATATATTTCAAATAGATGTCGCTGCCCAGTGGATTAATTTTAAGCCTAAAACCTATGGTTCACTGCAGTAAAATAAGATACAATCCCCTATCGCTGCTGAGACTTCCCAGGTTTAACTTTCAGTTCAAAATTCATGAAGCAGAAGCTGGATTTGATATCTGTCACGATTCTGACTTGCATTCCAGAGACTGTCAGCTAGGCAACTAACCACCACCCTTAATAATGCACCAGCAATCCAAACAAAGTACTGGCAACATAAGGGTGCAAACCCACAGCACTGTAATCAGGGATCAGATGCACATTTTCCAACATTCAAACCACCAACAATCAGATTTACTTTTTCCTTTCAATCCTCTCCTTTATTTCCCTTCTTCTCAAAGTGATGATTCATGTTGGGACCAATTCTGAAGTCCTGTTAAAACTGTAATGGTGCCGTTGTGTACCATTAGTGCAGGGATTTGACCATACGAAGTTTATAAGGTCAGAGGAGGCGATGGCCAAGTGGTATTATCGCTAGACTATTAATCCAGAAACTCAGCTAATGTTCTGGGGAACCTGGTTTGAATCCTGCCATGGCAGATAATGGAATTTCATAGAATAGAACCCCAACAGTGCAGAAGGAGGTCATTCGGCCCACCAAACCTCCACCGACAACAATCCCACGCAGGCCTTATCCTTGTATTTAACCCTCATATTTACCCTGCTAATCCCACCGCACTAAGGGGGAATTTATCATGGCTAATCAACCTAATTTAAACCTAATTGAATTAGAATTCAATAACAAAATCGAGAATTAAGAGTCTACCGATGACCATGAAACCATTGTCGATTGTCGAAAAACCCAACTGGTTTACTAATGTCCTTTAGGGAAGGAAATCTGGTCTGTCCTTACCTGGTCTGGCCTACGTGTGACTACATGTGACAGCAATGTGGTTGATTCTCAACTGCCCTCTGAAATGGCCGAGCAAGCCACTCAGTGAGGGTAACTAGGGACTGGCAATGAATGCTGGCCAGCCAGCAATGCCTATGTCCCATGAATGAATAAAAAGTGGCAAGTTACACATTAGCATAACACACACTGGAATCAATGAGTAGGATATCTGGTGATATCAGCCCCTGTTCTTTGTTCCTTAAAGCAAGCCTGTGTGATATCAAATTCAGTTTGCTTGACACGTGAGAAGATACAGAAAGAAGCAGGATTGCTTCTTTTCAGAATGCTATGTTAGTGACCTTCTCCATAACATCCAGACCAAAACAGTGATTCTCATGCAGTTCATTTGTAGCCTTCAATCTTTACATATGGTAACTGTGCACTACCTTGGTCAAGGTGACAGAATATATGAATTCTGTATCATACATGCATGGGACCTGGAAACAAATAAGAATGACATTTACTGGATTCAAAATTACATCTGGCATACTTCAGGTTCATGACCTTATGATCAATAAGGTAACCACTCCCATTTTGCATCTTTAAGAACAAAGAACAAAGAAAATTACAGCACCTTCGGCCCTCCAAGCCTGCATCGACCATGCTGCCCGACTGAACTAAAACTCCCTACCCTTCAAGGGATTATATCCCCCTATTCCCATCCAATTCATGTATTTGTCAAGATGCCCCTTAAAAGTCACTATCGTATCTGCTTCCACTACCTCCCCCGGCAGCGAGTTCCAGGCACCCACCACCCTCTGTGTGAAAAACTTGCCTCGTACATCTCCTTTAAACCTTGCCCCTTGCACCTTAAACCTACGCCTCCTAGTAATTGACTCTTCCACCATGGGAAAGAGCTTTTGACTATCCACTCTGTCCATGCCCCTCATAATCTTGTAGACTTCTATCACGTCGCCCCTCAAACTCCGTCATTTCAGTGAGAACAAGCCAAGTTTCTCCAATCTCTTCTTTGTATACCCCTTTCCTGTGCTCCACATTGGTCTGTGTGTTTTTTCAGTCACTGTTCCTGCCTGTTAAAATGGCATATGCAGTCCCTCTACAATGTCACATCCCCCATAGCCCCTTTCAAAAACATCCTCCAAGCACTGCTCTTTGGTGGCATGGTGGCAAATGGTTAGCACTGCTGCCTCACAGTGCCAGGGACCTGGGTTCAATTCCAGCCTCAGGGTCTGTGTGGAGTTTGCGTGTTCTACCCATGTCTACGTGGGTATCCTCCAGGCGCTCTGGTTTCCCCCCCACAGTCCAAAGATGTGCAGGTTAGGTGGATTGACTATGCTAAATTGTCTCTTAGTATAAGGGAAACTAGCAGGGTAAATGTGTGGGGTTACGGGGATAGGGCCTGGGTGGGATTGTTGTCAGTGCAGGCTGGATGGGCCGAATGGCCTCCTTCTGCACTGTAGGGATTCTATGATTCACCATGCTATTGATGTTGGGCCATAACTTCTCCAATTTTTCTTTCTCCCTTGCTACTCACCATTCAGTGTTCCCCTTAATGTAAAATTCTTTGAGACATCCTTTTCAAGGTGTATAGTCATACAGCGATGCAAGCCATTGTTATTGCTATTTAACAATGAAGGCATCACATTTGACTCCAAGCTTGTCCTCATCACATTATCAGCAGGAGTCACTCAAGAGTGCTCCAGAGCCAAGAAAGGAAAAAAAGCTCTGGCATTTACATAACATCTACCATGACTTCAGGACCTCTCAAAGCGCTTTACAGTCAATGAAGAATGTTTAAAGTGTTGCCACTGTTGCAATATCAGAAATACAGCAGTTAATTTATGCATAGCAATAATCAGATGATAATGACCAGATAATCTGCTTCATTGATGTTGTTTGAGGGATAAGTATTAGTCAGGACATTTGGGAGAAGCCTTTCTTTGATATAGAATCATAGAATCCCTACAGTGCAGAAGGAAGCCATTTGGCCCATCAGGTCTGCACCAACTCTCCGACAGAGCATCTTTCCCAGGCCCACCTCCCTCTTCTATCCCTGTAACACCATGCATTTCCCATGGTCAATCCACCTATCATTCACCATCTTTGGAGTGTGGGAGCAAACCGGAGCACCTGGAAGAAACCCACACTGACATGGAAAGAACGTGCAAACTCTACACAAAACATGAGCCGAGGCCGGAATTGAACCGAGGTCCCTGATGTTGTAGGGCAGCAGCGCTAACCACTGTGCCAGTGGATTTTATACATCTGCCAGTGAGGGAGACGGGGCCTCAGTTTAACATCTCATCTGAAAGATGGCAGCTCCAGCAGTGCAAAATTCCTTGAGTGGAATGTCGACTTAGATGATGGACTCAAGCCTCTGGATGAGATTTGAACCTACAACATGGTGGGAATGCTGGCTGACAGGTCTCTTTATATCTACCTGAAATTGGCTAACTCAGCATGATAAAGGATCTTATCCTGGACTTTTCCAGTTTATTTGACTGATATTCTGCATTCCTGTCTTGAATTAACCAAACATTGATCATTATAAAAGAATATTGTTTCCATGATAATTCTGGGGGGAATTCTTCCTTTATTTTATAAGAAAGAAAACGCAAACATCTCACAAATGCTAGAACAGTTTGTCCCATTATTGTCCAATAAATGTCACATGCAAATGGAAAAATGGAATATAATTTTCTTTGTCCGTAAGTCCAGCACATATAACAAACCTGCATTTAGGCATGGCCATTTGTTGATTTGGATTATCAATGTGGATACTATTGATAAAATTCTCATCCTTGTTTTGAAATGTCTTCATAGCTTTGCCTCTATCTATCTCTATATCCTCCTCCAGCTCCACAACCTCCCAAGATATCTGCACTCACCTGATTCTGCTTTCTGAACATCCCCAATTTTAAGCACTCCATCATTGGTGACTGTGATTTCAGTCACCTTGGACCTTAGTTCTGAAATTCTTTCCCTAAACCTCCCTGAATCTCTACTTCATTTCCTCCTTTATGATGCTTCTTTGACCAAGCTTTGGCCATCTGCCCTAATATCGCTTTATGTGACATGGCAAATTTGGTTTATAATTCTCTCGTGAAGTGTCTTGAGATGCTTCATTACAATGAAGGCTTGATATAAATATTAGCTGTTGCTGTTGCTCATGGTCCGATAATCACTTCTGCAAACTAACAGTTATAATGCATGTTAATCCACTGATCATCTGGTAACCTCCTGAACTAGCAATGGGGAGTCACGTTCACAGGGAGTGTAGATCAAAATCAGGATACAATGTTGTCGCCCTACATTCAACTTGCCCGCCCAGTGTATGGAAGTGAATTGAAAGCACCAGATTTTCAGTCACAGAATCATAGAATCCCTACAGTGCTGAAAGAGGCCATTCGACCCATCAAGTCAACACTGACTTTGCAACAGAGTAACTTACTCAGGACCAATCCCCGTAACCCTACAATTCCCCTAACCTATACATCTTGGGACACCAAGGGACAATCTAACATGGCCAACCACCTAACCTGCACATCTTTGGAGTGTGGGAGGAAACTGGAGCACACGAAGGAAGCTCTCGCAAACACGGGGAGAACGTGTAAACTCCACACAGACATTCACCCGAGGCCAGAATTGAACCCTGGTCCCCGATGCTGTGAGGCAACAGTGCTAACCACTGTGCCACGGTACGGAAATGAATTGACAGCGCTGTGGATTTGCAGTCCAGTCCATGCATCCTCATTCAAAATGATAACCCATTTCCTCTTTTGATATGGTGACGGAATTGCATTTTTTATTTTTACTTCAAAATTGCCAGTATATTATTTTTCCTTCATTGTGTTTTCCCTGTATGACAGTGTGAAATGTTTCATTCCAAGCACATATAGCCTGTTGCGGCCCTTGGTATAATTTACTCTTAACTGTTTGAAAAGTTACTGGCCTGTTCCATAAGTTTGTGTTTCTGTATTTTTGTTGCTCATGATAAGCCACGTGAAAATGTCAACAGGGAGTGCTCATCCAAATGATTGTTTCAATGCATGTTTCTATTTTTTTATATAAGTCAAAGGTAGACTGTTTGTGATTACAGGTACAAGCCTTCAGGGCATGTCAAGTTTTCTACATCTATATCTGAGTCAATTGTGACAAAAAGCACAAGACATATGCTGACTATACAAGAGAATGAGGCCATCTTTTACAGGACGGAGCTCATTAAGCGTGTGGCTAGCAGGCTAACAAGTGGCTCACTGCCACTTCAACAAGTATGTTCTGATCAGCTTCTGTGCTGTTCATTAGCTCTATTGTATTCTGCCTCACAGACAGCACACTGACTGAAGCTACCTGTCAATACAATATTTGAGAAAGTAAAAATGTACTTTTGATTTAACACGTTCTCAGTGAGCTAAAAGGAAATGAACTTTTCAATTAATTACTTCAAGATTCAATTCATTCTGCTTTTGTAATCAAATAGAAAAAGATTTCTCAAACACAATACGGATAGTAATAAGGCACGATAATTGAATATTTTTAGGCTGAGTTAGATAGATGCGTGATTGACAAGGTTATGTGGAGGGTTACGAACAAAATTGGCGTTGGGGCCACAATCAGATCAGCCAGGATCTTATTGAATGGCAGAGCAGGCTCTGGAATCAAATGGTCTACTCCTGCTCCTTATTCGTTTGTTTGTATGTAACCAAATGTACTCATTACCAACATTTCAACCAGCTGAAGTATTGAGCGCAGTTGTATGCATCCTATTACAGAAAGATTTTAAAGTTGTCAGAAAAAAGGTGTGTGAGAACATAAGAAATAAGAGAAGAGACCTTTGGAGTGATTCTCCCAGCCTGCTGCACTGCTCCAGTAACATATGGGGCTGGGAGACATCAGCGGAGGCCGTTTCGCAGCCTCCCTGCTGGGCACTCGGACCTCCACGTGTCTCCGGGGCAAAGATTTTTCGAGTAATCAGCTTTGCACCAGAAATCAGCACAGAGCTGAGTCCAATATTGAAATAGCATTCGCGAGCCTGGGGCTGAGGTTTCCAGGTCCACTACGGTTCCCCACGCTCACCCCTGCCAGGAGTGCTTCCCTCCAGCAAGATTTGCTACCACTCCCCACTAACAGGGAACAGGCAGCCGAACACACTGGCGGGAACATAGGCCAGGGAGACCGCCCAGAAGGTCAGGGGTAAGAAGAGCGTGTGCCCCTTGGGCAGTGCCGGTCTGGCAGTGCCAGCGTGGTCCCCTGGGACTGCCCAAGGGGCACCTTGGCACTGCCCACTGGGCATTGGATAGTGCCAAGGGGGCAGTGCCAGAGGGGGCAGGGCCTATAGGAGGTTATCAGTGGGGGTGGGGGTTTCGTTGCCACTCTGCAAGTGGGATCGGTAGTAGAGGGAGGGAGGATGGCGATTGGGGTTGGCCATCCGGGCTGGCGGGGATCAGGGCTGCCAGGCAATCAGGGCTGCGGGGGGAGTCAGGGCTGCCGGCAAGGGTGGGGGAGTCGGAGTTGCCAATGGTGTTGGGGCTGCCGGGAGGTTCGGGGCTGCCGGGGGGTTGGAGGTTGGGACTGCTGGGGGGGTGGGGGTCGGGGGATCAGGCGGGCTGATGGGGAGACATCAAGGCTTCCCCACGGAGGACTAGGAAGATACCAATCGGGGGTAGGGGATTCGGAGGTGCAGCAATGGGGAGTCACGGGGCTGGCTAGCGATTGAGAGGCTGGCAGAGCAGGACCACTGCGCATGCGCCAATCTCAGCACTGACATGTCAGCGCATGCATAGTGGCGCGCTCAGTGCTATGCTGCCGGCCTCTCCGGTGGGAATAGGGCTGAACAGGGCAATTCGCTGAAAAATAATAAACAAAATATATCTATAGCAACTGCCCACTATCATCTTCCTTTTCATAACGAAACATTCCCCTTTTCCAAGCAAACAAAAGACAACATGGCATGCTCAATCATGTGTATCTGTGTGTTACCCAAGTTACCCACTATATACCTCTGAACTCTATTCACCCTGTTGCAGAGCAAAGATGTGGAGGGAACTTATATGAAGATGCAAAGGATATGGGAAGAGTTTTAAATGATTTTTTGTTTGTCTCCATATTCGCAAAGGAAAGAAGTGTTGGAGATATAGTAACCCAAGAGGAGCATTGTGGAATATTGGATAAAATAATCATAACGAGAGAGGAAGTGTTAGAAGAGTTGGAATCCTTGAAAGTGGAAAAGTCACCAGGTCCCGATGGAATGTACCCTAGGCTGTTGAAGGAGATCAGGGAGGAAATAACAGATACTTTGAGGATTATTTTCCAATCTTCACTTGACACAAGTGAGGTGCCAGAGGACTGGAGGAATGCAAATGTAATTCTACTGTTTGAAAAAGGTACGAAGGAATTGCCAAACAATTATAGGCCGGTAAGTCTTAGTTCGGTGGTGGGTAAATGGTTAGAATCATTCCTGAGAGATCAGATAATCTGTCACTTAAAGAGGCATGGACTAGTCAGGGATAGTCAGCATGGCTTTGTTAAGGGAAAGTCATGCCTTCCAAATCTGATTGAATTCTATGAAGGAGGATCAATGGGGGTGGTGCAGAGGATGTTGTCTACAAGCTGGAATTAGATGTAATGGTTTTACAGTTGAGGTAAAGGCTACTACAGAGGCATGAGGGAGGAGCTAGCCAGAGTCGTTTGGGAGAGGATCCTAGCAGGAAACAACAATGGCAGGAGTTTGTAGCAGTAATTTGGAAGGCATAGCAAAATTTCAGCTCAATGAAGAAGAAGAATACTAAAGAGGAGGATGAGGCAACCATGGCTGATGAGTGAAGTCAAGGACAGCATAAAAGCAAATGAAAAATCATACAATGTAGCAAAGATTAGTGGGAAGCCAGGAGATTATGAATCCTTTAAAGACCAACAGAAGACAATTAAAAAAGAAATGGGGGGCGGGGGGCACGGGGGGAAGCAAAGATGAAATATAAGAGTAAGCTAGCCATGAATATAAATGATGATTGCAAGAATTTTTTCAGATATATAAAGGTAAGAGAGAGATAAGCGCAGACATCGGACTGCTGGAAAATGATGCTGGAGAAGTAGTAATGAGGAACAAAGAAATAGCGGAGGAACTGAATAGATACTTTGCGCCAGTGTTCATGGTGGAAGATACCAGTAACATACCAAAGATTCAGGAGAGTCAGGGGCAGAAGTGAGTGCGGTGACCAACACTAAGGAGAAGGTGTGAGGGAAGCTGAAAGGTCTGAAGGTGGATAAATCACTTGGATCAGATGGACTACAACCCAGATTTCTGAACGAGATAGCTGAAGAGATTGTGGAGGCATTAGTGGTGATCTTTCAAGAATCACTGGAGTCAGGGAGGGTTCCAGAGGACTGGAAATTCACAAATGTAACACCCCTGTTTAAGAAGAGAAAGAGGCAAAAGATAGGAAATTACAGGCCAGTTAGTCTGACCTTGGGCATTGGTAAGATTTTAGAGTCCATTATTAAGGATGAGATTTCAGAAAATTTGGAAGTGCATGGTAAAATAGGGCGAAGACAACATGGTTTCATCAAGAAGAGGTCATGCCTGTCAGGATTCTTTGAGAAGGTAACAATCAGGTTAGACAAAGGAGAGCCAGTGGATGTTACCTACTTGGATTTCCAGAAAGCCTTTGACAAGGTGCAGCATAGGAGGCTGCTGAATAAGGAAGGGCCCTTGGTGTGAGAGGCAAGGTACTAGCAAGGTATTCAGGGGGATCTCATTGAAACTTACAGAATAGCAAAAGGCTTGGATAGAGTGGATGAGAGGAAGATGGTTCCATTGGTAGGAGAGTCTAGGACCCAAGGGCACTGCCTCACAGTAAAGGGACGACCCTTTAGAACTGAGATAAGAAGGAATTTCTTCAGCCAGAGGGTAATGAACCTATGGAATTCATTGCCACAGAAGGCTGTGGTGGCCAGGTCATTGAGTGCACTTAAGACAGAGATAGAATAGTTCTTGATTGGTAAAGGGATCAAAGGTTACGGGGAAAAGGCAGGAAAATGGGGTTGAGAACCTTATCAGCCATGATTGAAGCAGACTCGACGGGCTGAATAGCCCAATTCTACTCCTATATCTGATGATCTTATGGTCTTACATGGATTTTCGTAAGGCATTTGACAAGGTCTCACATGGCAGACTGGTCATGAAAGTAAAAGCCCATGGGATACAGGGTAATGTGACAAATTTGATCCAAAGGTGACCAAGGTCAACGAAGAATTCCGTTTTGCAGTAAAATTCCAGCCAGTATGTCAGTCTTGAAGTTAATATAGAGTTCTATTGTGGTCACTTTTTCCCAGAGGATCTTTTACTATGCAATTACTAATTAAATTGGTTTATTTCACAATACCAGATCTAAAATAGCTTTATCCTTGTTCACACCACAATAAATTTCCAGGAAACTATTGCAAAAACATTCTACAAACTCATCTTCCAAACTGCCTTTTCCAATTTGATTGTCTTGTCTATATAAAGTTCCTCACAGTAATTACACTGACGTTGTAACAAACTCCAATGATTGCTTGCTTAATGTTCTGTCCAATAGCATAACTACTATTAGGAGGCTTATAAAGTACTTCCACTCGCTTTTTCTGATCATTGCTATTCTAACCTCCTACTTTCTGATCTTTATGTTATGCTTATGGGGCAGCACAGTGGTTAACACTGCCATCTCACATCCACAGACCTGGGTCCCATTCTGGCCTTGGGTGACTGTCTGTGTGGAGTTTGCTCATTCTCCCTACATGTGCATGATTTTCCTCCGGGTGATTCGGTTTCCTCCCACAGTCCAAAGATGTGCAAGTTAGGTGGATTGGCCATGCTAAATTGCTCCTTAGTGTCCAAAGATGTGTAGGTTAGATGGATTAGCCATGGTAAATGTGTGGGGTTACAGTGATAAGGCAGGAGTGGGCCAGGGTAAGATGCTCTTTCAGAGAATTGGTGTAGATATGATGGGCCAAATGGCCTCCTTCTGCATTGTAGGGATTCTATGGTTCTAATGAATTAATAACAAAGGAAATAGACTGAGGATCATCACTAATAGAACAAAACAGGAATGTCAGAAGAATTTGCAACACACTAGGTTATCAGAATATGGAATGCTTTACCACAAGTGGCTATTAAAGCTAAGAGTATACCAGCTGCAGCTAAAGCACAATTGTAATCTGCATACTTGGCTTAATGAACTTCTTGACATTTATATCAGTTAATTGGCTT
The DNA here is from genome assembly GCF_964213995.1 of Mustelus asterias. NCBI lineage: Eukaryota > Metazoa > Chordata > Chondrichthyes > Carcharhiniformes > Triakidae > Mustelus > Mustelus asterias. The sequence continues at coordinate 56,007,875 of NC_135802.1, forward strand.
ATTAGTTGTTTGACAAGTGTTGAAGGACTATCATTATTTCAGGAGTTCTTTGATTGGCTAGTATTTCTCATTAGCAATAATGAAATTGCATTTTCAAATATCTCTCTTCAAAAAACTTGCTTTCCTGCAACTTTGTAGGCATTCATTAATCTTAATAAAAATATGGCACTTCATAAAAGCAGGACTTTTTTTTAGAAAACTGCGCTCATCATGTTTGTCATCGATGTACTCGATGTATCCCTCAGTTGACGAATGACAGGAAATTTGGAGCATTCGTTGGTAACAAGTAAGAAGTCATCACCTTGGACAGTAAATACGTCAATAGCTATTTTTGACCATGTATGTGGTGGGACATCATGAGGATGGAGTGGTGCTTTGTGTTGCCTTGGCTGATGCTCCTGACATGCATTGCACGTCCTCACTGCTCATTCTATGCCATTATTGATCCCTGGCCAATGAGCTGTCTCATATGCAAGTTGTCTTGTTCTTTCAATGTACGAGTGGCCTTGATGTAACTGGGTAAAGGTAGTTTAACAAAATACTTTTGTTATCAGCACTTGTCTGCTCGTGAAAATGGCTTCGCTTAAATTTCATCATGATATGGCCCAAAAGTTCTGAGAACTATGACAATCTGTAGTACTGTACCCAGTCATCCACCGATAATGATCTGCCATAATGCCTGGAGGACAGGATCGCTGTCTGGAGCTTCTCATGTGTATATTGTGCATCTAGCATTGGTGCTTTACTGATGCCATGATCCAGAGTTCACCACATGCTGGCAGTCCTGCTACCTCTGGTTCATCGGTGTCAACAATATGGAAGAATTGTGGTCACCACACAGAACTTCTACATCTGCACCTCAGTGTCAATACGCAATTGACAACACATTATATGAGCCCAGCTCTTGTTGGTTGTAATATAGACGACGCTCTAGATGTGGTCTCAATGCCCTGTGTAATCATGTCACCTGAAATCTGAATTCAATAAAGATCTGGAATTAAAAGTCCAATGATGACCATGAAACCATTGTTAACCATTGTAAAAACCCATCTGGTTCATTAATGTACTTTAGGGAAGGAAATCTGCCATCCTTACCTGGTCTGGCCTACATGTGACTCCAGATCCACAGCAATGTGGTTGACTCTGAACTGCCATTCGGTTTGAGGGCAATTAGGAATCAACAACAAATGCTGGCCTTGCCAGCGATGCCCACATCCCATGAAAGAGTAAAGAAAAAAAAATTATGAGATACATGTTTTTGAGTATCTGCAGTGGTAAGATGTTCTCTTTCCCCAGCATTTATCTTCAATTGTAGCTTGTGTTGCACATGGGGGCATGGTTTCCAAATAATGATAATTACTGTCAGAGTGCCAGTCCGCTCTTCTTAAATTACCCAGGGCTGAGGGGTAATTTTGCGCCCGCATTCGTTGTCAGCGAGAATGTTGATGCAGGCATAAATAATCGTGAGAATCGGGAAACGTGATTTTCCCCGCCTCTCGTTAGCGATATGATTCTAAGAGAGGGCAGGAATCTAGTCTAGCTCAGTTTCTGGTCAATGGTAACTCCCAGGATAGTCAGGGATTCAGCGACGATAATGCCATTGAATGTCAAGGGGCGATGGTTAGCTTCTCTCTTTTTGTAGATGGTCATTGCCTGGCACTTGTGTGGCATGAATATTATTTGGCACTTGTCATCCCAATCATTGCCTAGGTCTTGTTTATTTGGACATGCACTGGCCAAGGATCTGAGGAGTTGTGAATTGTGCTGAACACAGAGCAATCGGCAATTATTCCTACTTCTAATCTTATGGTTGAGGGAAAGTCATTGATGAAGCTGATGAAGTTGGTTGGGCCTATGAAACTACCCTGAGGAGCTCCTGCAGTGATGTTATTGAACTGAGATGACTACCTTCAACAACAACAATCAACTTCTTTTGTCTTAGGTATGACTCGAACCAGTGGAGAGTTTTCCCTCTGATTCCCATTGACTCCAGCTTTGCTATGGCTCCTTGATAGTTTCTTTGGGCTGTTGTCTATAAGCCATCAATTTGATTTGATGGATTCTGAAGTTGACTTTGACTCTTAACTGATCTTCCAGTGTTGTTTAGAGCTTATACTTCTTCTGACAGTCCAGAAATGAAACTTCATTGCCAATATCTCACTTTATCTTTACTAACTGTTTGTTGGGCTCTGCAACTACAAAATCTAAGAAGCCCAACTCTATACACCATCTAAAGTATGAATTCATTGAGGACGCCTGCAGCCTCCCATTTCATAAATGGATATTTTGTTGTCATGGCATAAAAATTTATTTGTTCTCTTTCCCTTTAAATTACTTTTCCTTGATAGATAAATAGAAAGTAGGTCTCTTGCACATGCAGTACTGGATTCTGCCATGGCCCAAGCTCTGTGGTTACAGTGCAGGCTCCCAGCCTCTGCATGCAAAGACACTGCCTGCAGAACTCTTTTGAGCAGGAAAATCTCACAACTCTCATCAGCCCTGCAATCTCACTGCCTCAATTCAGATTGAGCTTTCCAACTCAATTCCAGCAGAACACTGCCTTTCTGGTAGATTACCTTTCCAATACAACCTTCCCCTTTAATTGCTCACTCTCTTGGAGTACCGGTTCTAAATGGTTATTTTCAGAGCAAGTCCTAAGCTTTGTTACTGCAGTTTTTTCCAGACTTTAACCAGTGTTGTCCCAGGCTTTATGGCCAACACTGTCAACACTTTGTAATCATTGCCACTAAATGTGAACTGCTGTAACCACATTGTACACCACTGTCATCATGTTGTGCACCACTGCCACCATGTTGCATTGTTATCCCTTAACACAAATGTACCAAACACTATGGCAATGATTGGTAATATAAATGAAGGGCTCTCTTTTGAAGAATGACAAGATGCCAGGAAAGCTCTTCATTCACATGTTACCTACTAATTAATACATCTCCAACTACTGTATCACTTGTTAACTTGCATCACTTCATACGATGATGTATACCAAACCATTTACATATTCAGCAGCCATTTTAGCTTACTGCATTACAAAGCAATACCACAACGTTGGGCTCAATAGGTTGAGGGCTTTGCTATTAATGGTAGAGCACAGGGAAGGAGGAACCGCACAATGGACCATACCTCAGAGAGCACAGGATGTGACAGAGCATGTATCCAATATAAAAGTGGATGACCATACAGAGGTAAGATTGAGCAAGGCTAGGGGGAGATTTGTAGATAAGAGCAAAAATGTTGAAGTTGACACATTAAGAAATAGAGAGTCACTGAATCTTGACAAGGATAAGCATGATAGATGAGTGTGAATTTGTGATGAAAGGGAACCTGTCAATAGGTCATCCAGCTAGTTCATCTATTTGGAACAAAAATTGGCTGTGTAGTTGATAGTGATATAAAAATTGGCTGCATGGTCGATAGCAATATAAAAATTGGGTGCGTTGTTGATAGTGATATAGAAATTGGGTGCGTGATTGTTAACGAGAAGAAAACTACAGGAAGATATCAATGGACTGATCAGACTGCAGAAAAGTTTGGTAAATGGAATTCAGTCCCGAGGCCTGTGATCTAATCCTTTGGGAAAGGCCACCAACTCAAGAGACTGCCCAGTAAATGGTAGAATAATGAGAAGTGTGGAGGAACAGATAAGCCTTGGAATGCAAGTCCACAGATCCCTGAAGATGGCAGGACAGTTAAATAAGGTGATTAAGAAGGTATAAAAATAGTTTCTTTTATCAGCTGAGGCTTAGAATATTAGAGCCGGGAGATTATGTTAGAACCGTACAAAAAACTTGTCAGGTCACTGCTACAATATTCTATCTAGTTCTGGTCACTGGATTGCAGGAACATAAGAACATAAGAACATAAGAAATAGGAGCAGGAGTAGGCCATCTAGCCTCTCGAGCCTGCCCCGCCATTCAATAAGATCATGGCTGATCTGACGTGGATCAGTACCACTTACCCGCCTGATCCCCATAGCCCTTAATTCCCTTACCGATCAGGAATCCATCCATCCGCGCTTTAAACATATTCAGGAAGGATGTTATCACATTAGAGAGGATACAAAGCAGATTTATGAGGAAGTTCCCAGGAGTTAAAACTTCTAGCTACGAGGAAAGGTTCAATATGTTGGGATTGTTTTCCATGTAACAGAGGAGGCTGAGGTGAGATTTGCCAGGATGAATAAAACTATGAGGGGCTTAGATAGGTAGAACCTATTTATCTTTATTCTTAGTCAGGTGAATGTCAGGCACTATTTCAAAGAAGAACAGGTGTCCATGGAGTTTTGGGCAACATTTATCCCTCAATCAATTTCACAATAAAAGACAGATTATTTGGTCATTCTTCACATTGCAGTTCGCTGGGCACAAACTGACTGCTGTGTTTCCCTACATTAAACAGTGACTATACTTTAAAACTACTCTATTGGCTGTAAAATACATCGAGGTACCTGGTGGTCATGAAGGCACTACATAAATGCAAGTCTGTCACATCCATTTTAACAGAGAGGTCACCGGCGATATAGATTTAAAGCATTTGGTAGAAAGATTAGGGAGGACAATGAAGAGAATTGTTCACCCAGAGGATGATGAGGTCTGCAAATCATTGTCTAGAATGGTTTTAGACACAGAAACCCTCATTGCATTCAAAAAATATTTCTCTGTGCAGTTGAAGTGCAAGGCTGGATGATGAGCTGGAAAGTGGGATTAGGCTGGAAAACTATTTTTTTGGTCTTCTCCCTGAGCTGTAACTTTCTATGATTCAATTATTGAACAGTATTTCTGCAAAGGAGTGAAACAATGGCTCAATATGGTTTGCAGTGAGGGAGTGCAGATGTTTGGAGTTTTGTTTTTAAGTGTGTCATTTATCACAGTAGGATCGACATGAGAGATTCCATTCTCATTCTTAATTCCCATAATTATTCTGCTGACTACCTTCTTATAGAAGGATGATTTCTCAACTTTACTTCATGTTCAACGTTGCTGGCCTTGATCTTTTCATGACCATTAGTCTTAAAACTGCTTTGATTGTTTTTTTCTCTTAAAGCTACGGCAGACAACATTGCACAAACATTTAAAATCATCTGCTGACAGTCTCTAAGACCTCAAGCTTTGACAGCTATCTGATTTTCTGCTTTTCTTTCCCTTGGAACCAATTTCATGTCACAAACTTGATCATCACAGTGGTGGGACTGTCAGTACAACCTTCCGGTCGGCATCCAATGAAGAGGGTGCCACTTGAATCGGCATCATAGAATCATAAAATCACAGAATCTCTACAGTGAAGAAGGAGGCCATTTGGTCCATTGAGCCTGCACCAACAACAATCCCACCAAGGCCCTTTCCCTGTAATCCCACTTATTTACCCTGCTAATCCCCCTGACACCGAGGGCAATTCAGCATGGCCAATCAACCTAACCCACACATCCTTGTACTGTGGGAGGAACATAAGCAGCCGGGGGAAACCCATAGAGACATGGGGAGAATGTGCAAACTCCACACAGTGACCTGAGGCCGGAATTGAACCCGGGTCCCTGATGCTGTGAGGCAGCAGTGCTAACCACTGTGCCACCATGCCACCCCCGCATCCAATTATGGACAGGGGGTAGATTTAAGAGGCAGGAGGGCAACTCAGTACATGTGACTGCCAGGGTAGCCGCAGCTTTCACTCTGTCTGCAGTGCGGATGTTGCTAAGGGGAATGGGACGAGAGAGGTCGGGATGAAGTGAAGATGTGGAACAGTTGGAAGAATCAGTAGCCACTTTGTTCACAACCTGCACTACCTATAAAATAATCATGCAATTGCAGGGCACTGCCTGCGAATGTAAGGACATTCCGAGCAACTATAGGCCAGTCAGTTTAACAGCAGTATTGGATAAAATTTTAAAAACAATAAGTGGAAAGAAATCAGCAGGCACCTGGAGAGGTTTGAGCTAATTACGAAGATACAGCAAGGATTTGTAAAGGGCAGATACTGCTTGACTAAACTAATTGAATTTTTTGATGAATTAACAAAAAAAGTGGTTGAAGGCGATGTAATGGATCTTTTCTATATGGATTTTCAAAAAGCGGTTGGCAAAGTATCACATAAAAGCCTAGTTAACAAAACTGATGCTCATTGTAAAGGAGGGATAAGATATTGATTTAAAAAAGGAAAGCAGTGAGCCATAGCAAATGGTCATTCTGCAGATTGGAAGATGGTAGCTAGTTGTCTCGGAACAACAAAGCGAGCGAAGACGGTGGGGGAGGGGGCAACCTTATCTTCTCGTCCCGCCGGCTGATGGGGTGATCGGGCAAGGGGGGGGGGGGGTGTGATTGGATACGTAAGGGGGCGGGGGGATTGACCATGGAGTCCCGCAATAGCAGGTGGTGGATGGAATCAGCTAGAAGACCTGCAGTAGCTGGGGAAGGCAATGACTGTCGGATCTCTGTCTTCACAGAGTACAGAGATCTGAGCATACACAATTGCACCCTCTGCTGCTATCAGTCAGCTTTTAGGAAAGCTAGGCCCCACCCACTTCCCCTGCTGGCAAGAAACAGGTTTGGCCACAAATTTTTGACAGTCAGGTAAGATTCGATTTTTAAGTTGCCCAAAACAATTGTGTGAATTTCTCCCTGAGAATTGTTTTGGTACGATTGCCCTGACATGTCTACATTTGACAGGGTGGAATGTGCATTCAAAAATTGCTTTGAGCAAAGAAAAGTCTAATAACTGAATAATATACATTCCACCAAAGATAACAGGGAAATGATGAGCCCATAAAACAGTATGTGGCAGAATTGCGGCTTGGCCAACCAGCTCAAGTGCAAACTCTACAAACAAAGAGGCAGCAGCAGTTTCTCCATTACATACCCCATCATGGTCAGATACCCTCAAATATGTTCAGAAACTGTGGCAGTGTTCATCGATTTGCAACGTTATGGCCAGCTCATGGGAAAAAGTGTCAATCATGCTTCATGTCGAATCACTTCTCAAATCTGTGCAAATTGAATATCAGATTGACTTCCCTGTTGGGCTCCAGATGAGTTTGCCAGGGACATGCTGCCATATGAACTGACAAACCACCAGTCCACAGAGGCAGGCAAACAATTAAACAAAGTAAGGCCTCATTTGAAGGCCATTTTCAGAAGCCATGGTGCTAGGAGGACTCTCCATTGAAGCCAGAGAGCAATAGCTACTTGGATTTGGCCTCCTGGTGGCAAGCCTTGGGCCTATTGGAGCCTCCCTTCAATCTTCCAATCATGAAGCCATGTGGATGAAAAGGCCACAACCTTGGCAATAATCTGTCAAGCGGAGGAGTTCCCCTTCAACATCAATCTCTCCAACAGCTGAGGGCCTTCTTTAATTTTAACTTTTTAGTAGGCTTCCAAGAGTGCCTTTATTTTGAGTTGTTCTTGTGGTCCCCCACCTGCCTCAGCAGCGCCAACTGCTGGCCATTCAGAGCTGCGGATCCTCTTATTGGGATTCCCACCTTGGGTACCTGCCTTCAACGGGACAGCAAATAGGGTGGCAGGTTCTTTATTGTGTTGATTGAAGTATATAAGATCCTAAATGGTATTGACAAGGTAGATGCGGAAATTATTTCCCCTCTTGTGGGTGAGTCCAGAACTAGGGGGCACTGTTTTAAAATTAGGAGTTGCCTTATAGGATGGAGATGAGGAGAATTGTTTTCTCTCTGGGGATTGTATGACTTTTTAATTCATTGCCTCAGAACGTGGTGGAAGCGAGGTCACTGAATATTTTTTAAGCCATAGGTAGATAGATTCTTGTAAGACAAGGGAATCAAAGGTTATCAGGAGGCGATGGGAATGTGGAACTCAATGTAAATAAATCAGCCATGGTCTTATTGAATGGCAGAGCAGGATCAAAGGGCCATGAGAGGGCATAAGCTGAAAACATCTCAGCAGTCAAGACAGGAACCCAAGCAGACTGCTTGCTACTAACTCTGCTGAAACCAGGCTTACATCATTTAGAGGTGATAGGTAGCATTTGTTGAAGAAATTGTAATTCACCAGGAATATGCGCTTTGATATTTGACAAAATGTTATTTGTTAAGTATCCGGTTTTTATTTGGATCGGGTTCTGCAGCTCCGTGGAAAAGTTATTTTGTCACTTACCGTACATTGGTGACAAATCCAAATATGTGTGTGGAGATGGATTTCCCTGGAAAAATCCCTCCCTTTCCATTCTATGTGGAGGAGGGGGAAGAAGACCTGGAAGCAGATAGAGTGAGAAGATGCTTGTTTCCAAAATGTAAACACCTGTGCCACAGAATTTATAGATCGCAAAGATCCTACTTAGATTTCTTGTCCCCTCAATGTCTCTGAGTCCTGCCTTTCTCCCTGGTGGCTATTGCAGAGTCTTGGTAGCTGCTGGCTGAACATTTTCTGCATCACATGTTCGGGAGAGCATCTGTAACAGTGAAAGCTCCCAGTGCATAGAATTTAATTTGCAATGGCTCCTTCCAGGTAGTCTTGCGTGACCTTTATCATATTAGTCAGTTAGGAGCTCAGCGCTGCATAAAGGTCACTGATACCCAATTCATTATTTTTCCAATGGAACCTGCAAAATAGAGCGTACAAGGAGTGCAATTCTATAGACTGGCAGGGTTTCCAGAGATTCCGCCAGCAATCGGCTGTATGCACGTGACCTTTAAAGTCCCCGACAACAATTCCATCAAGTTCATTAAAGGAAGGGATTCTATTCAATTTCAGTCCACAAAGTATTGTGTGATACCCATCACCTTATGTTCCTATCCATGCAGCTGCTGAGCTGCACGAAATACAAGTTAACTGTTAGTTTAAACTCCCATCCCCTGACCATGCCTGGTGTTTGTTTAATTTATTCTTGGGATGTGAGCATCACTGGCAAGGCCAACATTTATTGACTCTCCCTAATTGCCCTTGGAGTGCTGCAGTCCATCTGGTGTAGGTGAACCCACAGTGCTGTGATGGAAAGGTTTTGGGATTTTAGTCAGCAGCACTGAAGGAGCAGAAATATATTTCCAAGTCAGAAAAATATGTGATTTGGAGGGGCCTTGCAGGGGGTGGTGTTCCCCTGGGTCTGCTGCCTTAGTCTTCTAGGTGGTAGAGATTGCAGGCTTGAAAAATGCCGTCAAATGAACCTTGGCAAGTTGCTGCAGTGCATAGTGCAGTAGATGTTACACATTGCTGCCACTGTGTGCCAGTCATGAAGGTTGTGAATATTTAAGTTAGTGGGTGTGGCTAATTCTAAGAGTACAAGTCTTCAGTACTATTGTGTGGATGTTGTCAGGGCCCAAAGCCTTTGTTGCATCCAGTGTCTTCAGCCATTTCTTGATATTGTGTGGAGTGAATGAAATTGTCTGAAAATGGACATCTATGATGGTGGGATCTCACAGACTTTGTTGTCACTAAGATCGATTTCCTCCAATTATCTTCCTCTGTCTCAGGGTGGGGCTGAGCTCGGGAATGGTCGGGGAGCCAGCGATCAGGCTGCAGGGGGACAGAGGGCCAGCGTTGCGGGGGTTGCGGGGCTGGCCAGTGATTGAGCTGGCCAGCAATCAGGGGGCCGGTAATGCAGGGCTACTGCGCATGCACCGATCTCGGCGCTGACAGATCTACGCATGCGCAGTGGCCCGCTCAGCGCTATGCTGCTGGCCTCTCCAGCGGGAATAGGCCCCGGACACTGATTTTCAGCGTGAATCACGCAAGGGCTCTCTGCAGTGCACAGAGTGTGGGAGATTCATTTTGAAACTTCCGCTGAAAAGAACAGCGCGATTTACTCCAGTTTTTGTGCAAATTCGACACTTCGAATCTTTTGGGGAGAATCGCCCCCATTATTTCTTAACCGCCAAACTATCCCTCAGCTGGCAACTCTCTGTTTTCAATATTGGTGTCATATTTGATCCTGCGATGAGCTTTTGATCACATATCCATGTTGTCGCTGAGACCGACTATTTCCACATTCATAACCTGCCCAATTCTGCCCCATCTTCAGCCCATCTCCTGCTGAGATCCTCAGACCTCTAGACTGTACAATTCCAATGTACTCTTGACTGGCCACCCACATATTACTCTCCATAAACTTGAGGTTATCCAAAGTTTTGCTGCCCTTTTCCTAACTCCTTGACAAGTCACATTAACTCATCACCCTGCACTCACTGGCTGACATTGACTTCAATTTTATAATCCTCATTCTTGATTTTAAATCTCTCAATAGCCTATTCAATCCTCCCCAAGCTTTGCAATCTTCTCCATTTCTATAACTCTCCTTGTTATCTGTACTCTGCAAATTCTGCTCCTTCGACCATTCTAGGCTTTACTCACACCACTATTGGATGCCATGCTTTTAGTTGCGAAGTTTTGAAGCTCTGGAATTCCCTTCTCAAATATCTCAGCCTCTCTTTCTTCCTTTCAGACACTCCTTAAATGCTAACCAAGCTTTTAGTTATCTGTCCGAATGTTTCCTTCTGTTTCAATGTCAAATTTTGTTTGATAATGCACCTGTGAGGTGTCTTGGGACATTTTGTTATGTTAAAGGTGCTATGTCAATATAAGTTGTTGTTGTGAGAGGGATATGGGAATCCAGAGGCAGACTGAGAGGTATGTCACAACTCCAGCTCTGTACAAAAGCACAACCATGCCTGATCACTAATCACACAAAAATATTTTCACTCCCCAGCTCCATACGGTCCATATTGCACACATCTTCCTAAAGAGACAATGCAAACTTCACCCTAATCCTTCCAACTTTATCACTGCAGGCTGACAGGAACAAGATCAAACCTCCCATCTCCCCGCACCTCCCCCCAACCAACATTCCCCACACCCTGGAGCAAGTTCAAGATGAGGAGCAGCCATGTCGCCTCCACGCTAGAAGAAGAGGAGGATAAGGAAAATAAGAAGTATGCACTATTGTAGGACACAGCTCAGAGACTGGCACCATGTATAACCTAGAGGCTAGCTTGGAAGGAGGTCCTCAGAGTAGGCACTGGTGGGCAGTTGCCATGCAAAGTGGGAGGAACATCATTAGTGTCAGTGCTCCTGGGGTAAAGTCACGAACTAGTTTTGCTGCAGGGGAGTCAGATGAGGCGCTCACAGGGCGAGGTTAATGGGTATGAGAAACTAAATGCTGGATACGATGCAGAGCAGCATTGACACAGCACTGTGGGTGTACCTACACCACACGGCCTGCAGCAGTTCAAGAAGGCAGCTCAACACTTCCTTCTCAAGGGCAATTAGGAGTGGGCAATGAATGCTGGCCTAGCCAGCGACACCCAACCCCCATGAAAGAATAAATAAAACCTGCATGAACGCTTACGGATTGTGGTTAGGGGGATGGAGGACTTCACCTCCATGTGTGTCTGTTGCTGGACAGAGCCTGGAACTCAATCTTTCCAGTGTGGAGAGGCTTTCAGTTCCAGCCTGTGGAGTTTGATGCCTTGCAGCATCTGATAACAGGGCTTGCAGCTTCCAATGTGGCTGCTGTAGTTGGCATAGAACAGTAAACTGCTGCAATGGAAACTCAGGCAGCAGCCATGGAAGCTCGAGGTCTGCTTGAGAGAAGATTGTAGGATGGCTCTGATACCCACAGATCTGCCCTTTGTCAGCAACCTGGGATGGTTGATTCGAGACAACACTCCCCCTCCCCCACCCCCGCCACCCACCGCTTCCAAATTAACGGAGTGGGTTTCATGAAGCATGAACCTGGCAGGAGCCCAGCATGACTGCTCCCCATGCCAGCACTCCATTCCTATTCTTCCCCTTGTCTGTCAGTCAGGCAGCTCAGAGTGCTGAGGCCCATGCTGAGGGAATGCAGCCTGAGGCAGAGCTATGCAGTTCACAGTCTCTTGATGGTGTCCCAGGAGTACATCTGAATTGCCCTCTTCACATTCTCAGCAGCCATCCACCTCACTCTCTGCTGCCATTGGGGTTGCACTTCATAGACGCAATAAATTATGCAAGAGCACTTATAGATATCTAGCAAGGTTTAGCTTGAGAGTGACTAGTTTAATATTTATTAATGCTGTTAGTTGTATCATGTTTACATTGTCTATTCTTGATTCATATAAACAATAATTATGGTAATGTGCTAGTGGCAGAAGCTTTAGTCTTTTTTATTGTGACCTTCATTCAGAAAAATCTGAAAGAATTTCTCCTAAGTTGTGAGCATAATGTATATAGAACGCCTGCTTTTGATGGTGGGGTACATCTCTCAAAAGCAGCCTTCAGTTAGAAGGTGATAAGCATCCCTTCCAGATGTGGATCTTCAAGCTGGAATCCTCTGGTGTTTGCCTCGATTCTGCTTCCTCTTCCTCTGGATCCTGTGCTTGATCCTTTGGCACAGTTGCTGGTTTGGTCTCTCGTGAGCGCCAGGTTGTGGAAAATGCAACAAATCACCATAGGTGGGATTTTCCAGCCGCGCTCGCCCCAAAACTGGAAAATCCTGCCCGAAGTCAATGGACCTTTGCATGGTCCGCCCCCCACCACGCCCACCCACCCACTACGATTCCCGTGATGGGTGGGATGGGAAAATTCTCCGCCATGAGTCTGGATATCTTCTTGACCAAGTAATAAAGAGCATCTATGACCAGTCAAGGCATGTAAGCCTCTGGTTGGTATCTTAATGATTGTTCAGTGATCTGCTCAGGAGGCTGAGTGTCTCTTATTGTATGGGTGCTCACATGGCGTCTGGCAGCTTTCTTAAGGGAGTCAATATGGCACCAAAGGATCTCCCTTGTCATCTCGTAGGTAGCTGTACAGATTGCACTGGGGCGCAAAGATCAATGTATTAATGACTCTCATTATAAATACATTGCAGCTGCTCCTCATATCACAGGCAATCGCCTGTATGATGCATTGCTGGTGATTGCAAACAAGTTGTACAATCAGGGATTGAAATTGCTTCCAGTTTCTGAATATTACTGAGTTTGAATGAGGGGCTCACATGGCCATGGGGAATCCTGCAATCCTGTTGATGCCTAGAGCTGCCTGCCTCTGGTCTCCGTTGGCAATTGGGAATGATATGTATTCATTCCTCAGAGAAGATAGAGGCAGCATTAGAGACCTCACTTATGCAGAAATGCACAGGGGATTGTGATATATGACTGTGTACCTGGCCAGCCGGAAAGTACCACTGTGAACATGATGGCTACAGGCAATGCAGTCTGACTGTGCTGGAACATAAGTCTTCATTCTATAAGGTTACAGATCTTTGTAATGACCTCCTTTCAAAGTGCAGTCTCCTCATGCACTGGTGTTGTGAATGTAGGTGTGCTGCTCTCTGAAGACCCTGGATAGATAAAGCCTCCCGGAAGGTGCTGCTTACCCTCCCACCTTTCATTTCTACATCTACTGATGCTGCTCTGGCTGCCTCTGCACAACCTCCAATTCCTCATGCAGAGCAAGAGCCCATCTGACCCCCAGACAATATCCATGACCAATCACACCGTTTCTCCTGGTGACATCCAATATAGAGAGTACCACACCACTGACTCTTTTTAGACAAATCCCTGAGAGAATATTCAGGAGAAATATTGACAGAATGCTGAGGTAGTTTTGATAAAGGTGAAGTGATTTTTGTCTGAAGGAAGCCGCCTTTAAACTTCTGGTCACCTAGCTTTTTCCATATTTAAGGGTGCCAAGATTGCAAAAATAGTCTAAGGCCACAGGTTTTGTCTGTGTATGAGAAGTGAGAATGTGGAGTCAAACACTTATTAAGTATTAAAGGCACTGTGATGCTGCAGAAGATCACACTTTAAGGTTTTGAGCTCAACTAACAAAGGGTTTGCTTTCCCTTCTTCCAATTTCTGACTACAATCTTGTGCTCTATACGTTTTCAAACCATCCATCTATATGCATTCCACAAACTTCAAGTATTCCACCAGCTTATACCAGTCCTTATCAACTCTCCCTCCGACTACAATCTGCCTGCACAATCCCACCACAAGACTTGCCCACCAACCACAATCTCTCCTTCCCTTCTCTCTGTTACTTGATTTCAATCTTGTGTTGCAGGCTGTCCCATCTGACAGGAAACCATCCTATCCATACACCTTGCTGTTGGGAGAGAACCCAGCAGAGAAAAAAACCCAAATCATATTATGATACAAATTGATTTGATGCATGGTGGCACAATGGTTAGCACTGCTTCCTCACAGCACCAGGGACCCAGGTTTGATTCCTGGTTTGGGTCACTGTCTGTGTGGAGTTTGCACGTTCTCCCTGTATCTGCATGAGTCAAAACAAAGAACAAAGAACAAAGAACAGTACAGCACAGGAAACAGGCCCTTCGGCCCTCCAAGCCTGTGCCGCTCCTTGGTCCAACTAGACCAATCGTTTGTATCCCTCCATTCCCAGGCTGCTCATGTGACTATCCAGGTAAGTCTTAAACGATGTCAGCGTGCCTGCCTCCACCGCCCTACTTGGCAGCGCATTCCAGGCCCCCACCACCCTCTGTGTAAAAAACGTCCCTCTGATGTCTGAGTTATACTTCGCCCCTCTCAGCTTGAGCCCGTGACCCCTCGTGATCGTCACCTCCGACCTGGGAAAAAGCTTCCCACTGTTCACCCTATCTATACCCTTCATAATCTTGTATACCTCTATTAGATCTCCCCTCATTCTCCGTCTTTCCAAGGAGAACAACCCCAGTCTACCCAATCTCTCCTCATAGCTAAGACCCTCCATACCAGGCAACATCCTGGTAAACCTTCTCTGCACTCTCTCCAATGCCTCCACGTCCTTCTGGTAGTGCGGCGACCAGAACTGGACGCAGTACTCCAAATGCGGCCGAACCAGCGTTCTATACAGCTGCATCATCAGACTCCAGCTTTTATACTCTATACCCCGTCCTATAAAGGCAAGCATACCATATGCCTTCTTCACCACCTTCTCCACCTGTGTTGCCATCTTCAAGGATTTGTGGACTTGCACACCTAGGTCCCTCTGTGTTTCTATACTCCTGATGACTCTGCCATTTATTGTATAACTCCTCCCTACATTATTTCTTCCAAAATGCATCACTTCGCATTTATCCGGATTAAATTCCATCTGCCACCTCTCCGCCCAATTTTCCAGCCTATCTATATCCTGCTGTATTGCCCGACAATGCTCTTCGCTATCCGCAATTCCAGCCATCTTTGTGTCATCCGCAAACTTGCTGATTACACCAGTTACACCTTCTCCGGTTTCCTCCACAGTCTGAAAAACGTGCTGGTTAGGTGCATTGACCTGAACAGGCGCCGGAGTGTGGCGAATAGGGGATTTTCACAGTAACTTCATTGCAGTGTTAATGTAAGCCTACTTGTGATACTAATAAATAAACTTTAAACTATCAACTGTACCATAAAGTCAACTATCTTTAACTAAAGCAGGTTTAGTTTAATGCAACATGTGGACAGTTTCTTGGATATATGCCACACATTTTAAATGGACTAAATGTTTTATACATCAGCAGTGTTAAATGATTTTAATGAAGTTATTGTTATTTATTGGACCCTTACACTGGAACTCCATGTTACTTCACAAGATCAATACATTTATTATACGAAGAAGTGAAAATGAAATATTCATAGAACCATAGAACCATAGAAAATTACAGCTCAGAAACAGGCCTTTTGGCCCTTCTTGTCTGTGCCGAACCATTATTTGCCTAGTCCCACTGACCTGCACTTGGACCATATCCCTCCACATCCCTCTCATCCATGAACCCGTCCAAGTTTTTCTTAAATGTTAAAAGTGACCCCACATTTACCACTTTATCCGGCAGCTCATTCCACACTCCCACCACTCTCTGCGTGAAGAAGCCCCCCCCTAATATTCCCTTTAAACTTTTCTCCTTTCACCCTTAACCCATGTCCTCTGGTTTTTTTCTCCCCTAGCCTCAACGGAAAAAGCCTGCTTGCATTCACTCTATCTATACCCATCAAAATCTTATACACCTCTATCAAATCTCCCCTCAATCTTCTACGCTCCAGGGAATAAAGTCCCAACCTATTCAATCTCTCTCTGTAACTCAGCTTCTCAAGTCCTGGCAACATCCTTGTGAACCTTCTCTGCACTCTTTCAATCTTATTTACATCCTTCCTGTAACTAGATGACCAAAACTGTACACAATACTCCAAATTCGGTCTCACCAATGCCTTATATAACCTTACCATAACACTCCAACTTTTATACTCGATACTCCTCATTTTAACAATATTGACAGAGAAGAATATAGGGATTAGAATGGGATGTAGGAATAGGACTGGGCCAATCAGCCCCTCCAACCTGTTCCACCATTCAATTGGATCATGGCCAATCTATATTTTAATTCTTAGTTCTTTCTACCTGCTTTACTACTGGGGTAAAATGGGTTAAATTATGGCTCAGATTTTCACTCTCAGATAGAGGTGCGCAGAGACCGGAGAATTCCAGAACTTTAAAATTGGTTGCCTGGACACTGAGGGGGTGGGAGACTAGAATAGAAGCCTGAATGGACAACCCTCATAAGAAGTGAGGAGGCTGCCAGGGCAGAAGCAATCTGGACAAAAGGCCTCCCTTGGTGCTCCAGCACTGTGTCCGAACGTAAAGTTTAAAACATAAAACATCCCTCCAGCCTTCACCCTCTTCATCATTCCACATAATCCCCATGTCCCACCCATGCCATCTCATGCCCTGTACCCACCTCCTATGGCTTTTTATAGCCCTAATGAAAACCTATGCCGCAGCCCTTTATTGCCCCTATGTCAACTCATACCAACCCATGCCCTCCACCCACCACCTTTTGCCATTACACCTACCATGCCAATTCATTTAGTATTCACCATGGGCAGACCTCAGGACTGATGTAGAGATACAGTAAACTTACATAAAATATAGTTCTAAGTGTCTATTGCAGATTTCCATTATGGAAATAAACACTCTCACTCAAAAATAAATACTGCATTTGTCTTCCTTCAACTAAATAAAGTCTTATAACAACAAACATTTCATCCAAGTGCACAATCCCTGAAAATGACAAGCATTAGAATTAATACTACCACATCAAAGAGCCTGTAACCACTTGTAAGCTGTCAATCAAACTGTGAAACAGAAGCCACCCTACTGTGATAATGGATGGTTGTGAAATCAGTCATGTAGTAGTAATCCAGTGATAGAAACCCTGGAACATATGTCAACAGAGTGAAATAGCATAACAAAAACAATGCTGGAAAATCTGGCAACATCTGTAGAGTTAATGTTTTGAGCCTGGATGAGCCTTCATTAAGCATTTTATTCAAAGATTTAAAGGAATGAAGTTTGATAATTTGACAGATCCCTTTGACAGGTGCTTCTGACAGTTTTGACAGCTGATTTTACAGTACCAATGAGCTTGACAGTAATGTGTCTTTGTACTTTTATACATTTTTATGTATATTTTTCAAGGGCACTTGACCTATTCCAAAGCGCACCTGTCCTCAGCAAAGGGCACCTTTCCTTCCCCTAAGGTGTCTGGGGACCAGATCCAAAGGGGTACCTTAACTCCACTAAAGTGTCCACCTGGCTATCCAAACAAATCCACCAAGTTCAGACCTGCTCTTATCTGATCTAAATGGGTTTCACAGTCCTGGCCTACCAAATTCAGCGGAGACAGTTGGTGATGTAAATAGCCAGCTAGCTTCATAAAATGCACATATGCAAAACGTTCTCATCCCCACCTTTGTGAAAATTGCAAGTGCCATGCTTGGGGATGGGACTTATGATCTTTGGGTATTTCTGCTATTTTTGCCATGGCAGAGAGGCTTTCCACTGTGACAAAAATCTGGATCTATGAGTCCAAGCATGGATTAGGCCCATATTCCCTTCTGTATGGAGAAAATCCTTGCCTAACAAAAATCTATCAATTTTGACATTTTCAATTGACTTAATCAGCCTCAGCAGCTTTGTAGGGGGATTTCCATTACCCTGCTTGTGAAGAAGTGTTTTGTGACATCACACCTGATTGGCCTAGCTCTAATTTTAATTATATTCCTCTTCTTCTACATTCTCCCCCTACAGAAAATTGTTTCTCCCTGTTTCCCTCAAATCCTTCAATAATCTAAAGATGCTCAATTAGATCACTTATTAGTCTTTTATACTCAAAGGAACACGGGGCTAACCTATGCAGCCCTTGCGACATGCCATTGAATCTTTGCTGCACCATGTCAGACAGATAGAGAAATTGTCAATAATATACAGCTCAAACTGTTGATGTGCATCAAAATGATACAGCACTCAAACAAATGCAGACAGTCTAAAGCTTCAGGCAACAGGTCATTATTTTATACTGGAAGCCTCAATCAAAATTCTCGGTAAAATACTATGGCTAAGGAATTTGCCCATTTCGACATTAAAAGGTCTCTGAAACCTCTAATACGTGGGGCAGGAAATGCACACTCATTACTAAGACCATTAGACTATAAGGTATAGGAGCAGAATGAGGCCATTCGGCCCATCGAGTCTGCTCTGCCATTCAATCATGTCTGACATAATTCTCATCCCCATTCTCCTGCCTTCTCTCCATAACTCTTGATCCCCTTATTGATCAAGAACCTATCTATCTCTGTCATAAAGACACACCACGATCTGGCCTCCATAGCGCTCCATGGCAATGAGTTCCAGAGATTCATCACCCTCTGGTAGCTGGAAATGAGCCACCCGTTATGTTGGTAAAATGTAACAAAATAGCCTTAAGTGCTCACACTTAAAATAAGGGGTATAATGCCCATTTGAGGCCCCCATCGCAAGACTGGTTTGCCATGAGGCAGCTGGTGGTAGCACAGACTACACTCAAGAAAATCAGACCTTTCTACTGCTTATATGTACTCCTTAGAAGGACTTTCCTTTAGACCACAATCAATTTGATTTGATTTGATTTGATTTATTATTGTCACATGTATTAACATACAGTGAAAAGTATTGTTTCTTATGCGCTATACAAAGCATACCGTTCATAGAGAAGGAAATGAGAGAGTGCAGAATGTAGTGTTACAATCATAGCAAGGGTGTAGAGAAAGATCAACTTAATACAAGGTAAGTCCATTCAAAAGTCTGACAGCAGCAGGGAAGAAGTTGTTCTTGAGTCGGTTGGTACGTAACCTCAGACTTTTGTATCATTTTCCTGATGGAAGAAAGTGGAAGAGAGAATGTCCGGAGTGCGTGGAGCCCTTAATTATGCTGGCTGCTTTGCCGAGGCAGCGGGAAATGTAGACAGAGTCAACGGATGGGAGGCTGGTTTGCGTGATGCAGTGGGCTACATTCACGACCTTTTGTAGTTCCTTGCGGTCTTGGGCAGAGCAGGAGCCATACCAAGCTGTGATACAACCAGAAAGAATGCTTTAACAATCTCATTAGTGACAGACAGCATGGTTTTGTAAGAGGGAGGTCGCGCCTTAAAAATTTGGTGGAGTTTTTTGAGGAAGTGACAAAAACGGTTGATGAAGGAAGGGCCGTGGATGTCGTCTATATGGATTTCAGTAAGGCATTTGACAAAGTCCCACATGGCAGGTTGGTTAAGAAGGTTAAGGCTCATGGGATACAAGGAGAAGTGGCTAAATGGGTGGAGAACTGGCTTGGCCATAGGAGACAGAGGGTAGTGGTCGAAGGGTCTTTTTCTGGCTGGAGGTCTGTGACCAGTGGTGTTCCGCAGGGCTCTGTACTGGGACCTCTGCTATTTGTGATATATATAAATGATTTGGAAGAAGGTGTAACTGGTGTAATCAGCAAGTTTGCGGATGACACGAAGATGGCTGGAATTGCGGATAGCGAAGAGCATTGTCGGGCAATACAGCAGGATATAGATAGGCTGGAAAATTGGGCGGAGAGGTGGCAGATGGAAATTAATCCGGATAAATGCGAAGTGATGCATTTTGGAAGAAATAATGTAGGGAGGAGTTATACAATAAATGGCAGAGTCATCAGGAGTATAGAAACACAGAGGGACCTAGGTGTGCAAGTCCACAAATCCTTGAAGGTGGCAACACAGGTGGAGAAGGTGGTGAAGAAGGCAGATGGTATGCTTGCCTTTATAGGACGGGGTATAGAGTATAAAAGCTGGAGTCTGATGATGCAGCTGTATAGAACGCTGGTTAGGCCACATTTGGAGTACTGTGTCCAGTTCTGGTCGCCGCACTACCAGAAGGACGTGGAGGCATTGGAGAGAGTGCAGAGAAGGTTTACCAGGATGTTGCCTGGTATGGAGGGTCTTAGCTATGAGGAGAGATTGGGTAGACTGGGGTTGTTCTCCTTGGAAAGACGGAGAATGAAGGGAGATCTAATAGAGGTATACAAGATTATGAAGGGTATAGATAGGGTGAACAGTGGGAAGCTTTTTCCCAGGTCGGAGGTGACGATCACGAGGGGTCACGGGCTCAAGCTGAGAGGGGCGAAGTATAACTCAGATATCAGAGGGACGTTTTTTACACAGAGGGTGGTGGGGGCCTGGAATGCGCTGCCAAGTAGGGTGGTGGAGGCAGGCACGCTGACATCGTTTAAGACTTACCTGGATAGTCACATGAGCAGCCTGGGAATGGAGGGATACAAACGATTGGTCTAGTTGGACCAAGGAGCGGCACAGGCTTGGAGGGCCGAAGGGCCTGTTTCCTGTGCTGTACTGTTCTTTGTTCTTTGTTTGTTCTTTCTATGATGCATCTGTAAAAGTTGGTTAGAATCGTAGCTGACATGCCAAATTTCCTTAGTCTTCTGAGAAAGTAGCGTAAGGTTTTCAAAATATACCTACCTGAATGTGGAGCTAGGAAGAACAGGAGTACTCCTCCCACACCCACATTAAAAGAATAAAAGCAAAATGCTGCGGATGCTAGAATCTGAAAGAAAAATAGAAAATGTTGGAAAATTGCAGCAGGTCTGACAGCATCCGTGGAGAGAAAATAGAGTTAACATTTTGAATCTGGATGACCCTTTGTTCGAGCTCTTTTTGTTAACAGAATGCAGGCTGTCAGCATTTCAACTGTAGTCACCCGCCTTTTCCTCATTTACCTGAGTGTCTCTGTCAACAATGCAAAAAATGATCTCTAAAGATATTTTGTTGGGTGAGTTGCCTCTTACTCTCTGCATTTTGCCTGCTTTGTGGAAATGAGGTTCAGGTTCCAATGTCTGGGGCACCTTGGACCATTTCATTTTGGCGCAAAATGAGCAAGCCCAAATTTCTAGGCTTATTTCTTTTCATTTCAGGAGCTGGTTGAGTAGATCAGTTACTCCTAATTTGTAAGAGATACATAGAGCCAGGTCTCCCGGTCTCCGTATGCTTGGAGACTGACGTATAGAGGAGGACCCCTCAGAAGTCACAATGCAAGAACTCGCAGAAATGACCCTCTGACTTTCCTTGACCCTCCCACTCCACTGACACTCTGACCCTTGCACGACTCCAATCCCCCTTGACCCCGACCTTCCGATTCACTCCTGATCCTCCAAATCCCCCGACCTGACTTTACCCGCCTTGTCATCCTACCACCCACTGGCTTGTCACTTTACTCACCCTGCCACACACACCCAACTGGCAGCCTACCCATCCTACCATCCTACCCACTTACCTCACTCATTCATTCACTCACACTGGAAAGCTACTTATATGTCCCAAAGTGTATCACTGTATTAGAATCATAGAAGCCCTACAGTGCAGAAAGAGGCCGTTCGGCCCATCGAGTCTGCACTGACCACAATCCCACCCAGGCCCTATCCCCGTATCTCCACATATTTACCCCACTAATTCCTCTAACCTACACATCCCAGGACACTAGGTGGCAATTTAGCATGGCTAATGCACCTAACCTGCACATCTTTGGACTATGAGAGGAAACCAGTGCACCCGGAGGAAACCCACGCAGATACTGGAGGAACGGGCAAACTCCACACAGACAGTGACCCGAGGCCAGGAATTGAACCCAGGTCCCTGGCAATGCTAACCACTGTGCTACCGTTCCGCCATGAATGAAAATTTACCAAAATACAACAGCTAATGCCATTTAAAAAAATGGATAGTTTGGCTTCCTCCGGCAATCCTGTACTATGAGTAAGGACTCTGAGAACAGATATGCTCCACAATTCTGTAAAGACCCAATGCAGAGATTGAGTCCAGAAATGCAGAATTCCATCTTAGTGAGAAAAAAAAAGGAATGGAGTGGCAATCTGATGGTGACTGCCAATCCTTGGAAGATTAGGCCCACAGTTTAGAGATCGCAAGTGACAATAACTGAGTAGGAAGCTGTTTAGTCCATAAGAAAACAAAAAACTTTTGGCCATTCTTTAGCAGCCTCACAGTCTTATAAAATAAATCCTCCAGCTGGTTATATTTAGCTTTGGCATTATCAGTGAGAGCATAGAATCATGGAATCAGAGAAACCCTACAGTGCAGAAGGAGACCACTCGACCCATTGAGTCTGCACTGACAACAATCCCACCTTGGCCCTACCCCCGTAACCCCACAATTTACAATGCTAATCCCTCTAACCTACGTATCTCTGGAGATGAAGGGGCAATTTAGCATGGCCAATGCACCTAACCCGCACATCTTTGGACTGGGGACTGGGGACGTTATGTGGTTGAATGTCACAGTGGCGGTCAAAGGGCTTTTGGTTCAAATCCTCAGCTATTCATCCTTCAGAGCTGAGAAAAATAAATGCTGCATCTTTGGACATTAGGAAAGGGAGCAAGAGAGAGCAGGACACTATTGCAACTCTCCTCTAGCCAGTCAGAAGAGCAGCATTTGGAATAATGTTGTGGCATGTTTGCTGTCTTTATTTCAATAGGCAATAGAAGTAGATTTCAGCACCACCTCATGATACCATCTGGTGGAACCATAGAACCATAGAAAATTACAGCTCAGAAACAGGCCCTTTGGCCCTTCTTGTCTGTGCCGAACCATTTTTTGCCTAGTCCCACTGACCTGCACTTGGACCATATCCCTCCACACCCCTCACATCCATGAACCCGTCCAAGTTTTTCTTAAATGTTAAAAGTGACCCACATTTACCACTTTATCCGGCAGCTCATTCCACACTCCCACCCTCTCTGTGTGAAGAAGCCCCCCCTAATATTCCCTTTAAACTTTTTTCCTTTCACCCTTAACCCATGCCCTCTGGTTTTTTTCTCCCCTAGCCTAGTGGAATTGCAGTGATACATTTTTTTCCTCAATATTGAAGCATCGTAACACTACTCCTATGATTTAAGATAAAAAGAGGTGGTGCTGATGGCAGTGTTGATGGTAATCTTGTGGGAAAAACAGGAGGATGAACCTTTTAATTCTGTGATATTATTGCTCCTAAAATGCCTTATTCCAACTGTTGGGTGTCCATCAGTAGAATTGATGTTTGTAAACATAATTAACAGCTCCTGTAGAAAATAAAACCTGAACAGTCAAACAAATCTTCTGGAAAGTGTAGGGATTGAAGGAGGGACACTCGAATTCTGAATACTCACCTTCCCCTACACTGAAATTTCCAAATTAACCAAAATGCCTGTTATTCATTCAAATTTATTATGTTTTTTTAATGGCCGTTGATGTTCCTGTTCAATGTTTTTTTTCACATCTTAAATAGACCCGTTTAATTCTGCATGAATCCTATCTAAAACTTGCAGTGTGCATCTTTTCTTTCCAGTGTTCAGCTCTTTTCACCCTGGTGTAAGATATCACTGTGGTTTCCTCTCTTCTTGATAACTAGATCGTGTCCTTAAAATTGGCAGCAGGACATGGTGAAATTCTTATTTTGACAAAAATGAGAAAATATCTATTTCAATTGTCACGAAAATCAAATTTTCAACGTTCCATAGTGCTGCTTTCCCTGATTTGTTTGGTCAGTGTTTGATTTATGGAAAAAAGCTAGCATTCTCATGTTTTGTTTATATGAGATTGTGACAAAATGAAACTGTCTTTGTCTATAATATATAATATATATAATCCATAATATATAATGATATTAATTTCCTTCTATTCATCACAGTAAGTATGGTGTTAAAAATCAGGTTCTGCAACATAAAATAATTCAATTTATTTTGATAGGATAAGGGAGATTTGGAAATCTCTAGCCTGGTGGACATGACATCATGTGCAGTCACATCAAGTAAATGATTGGAAACGACTAATCTCCTCATTCCTGTCGTCACCATGGCTGTCACAACTTTGCCCGAGTCTTTGGGGTGGCACAGTACTTAGCATTGTTGTCTTACAGCGCCTGGGACCAGGGTTCAATTCCGGCCTCAGGCATCTGTGGAGTTTGCACATTCTCCCCGTGTCTGCGTGGGTTTCCTCTGGGTGATCTGGTTTCCTCCCACAGTCCCAAGATGTGTGGGTTAGGTTGACTGGCTTTGGTAAATTGCCCCTTAGTATCAGGGGCATTAGGACTTTAAATATGTGGTGTTACATGGATGGGACCTGGGTGGGATTGTTGTTGGTGCAGGCCCGATGGGCCAAATGGCCTCCTTATGCACTGTAGATTCTACCTATGAAAATAGGTGACCCAAGCAGACACCTGAAGCAAGTGCACTGATAATGTAGGTATTTAAATCAATGCACTGGCACAGTGGTTAGTGCTGCTGCCTCAGAGCGCCAGGGACCCAGGTTCAATTCTAGCCTTGGATGACTATGTGGAGTTCGCACATTCTCCCCGTGTCTGAGTGGGTTTCCTCCGGGTGCTCCGGTTTCCTCCCACACTCCAAGATATGTAAGTTCAGTGGAATAGCTATGTAAAATGTACAGGGTAACTTCTTCCTCAGCTGCAATGCAAGCTGAAACATCAGCCATTAGTTAACATGTCTGGGCCTGCAAGCGTTCTGATGGCCACCACTTCCATGCTGGAAATAATGTGCTCCGAGGTCTGTGAATAGTTCTGTACCAAGTTGGAGCTGGCTCCTCCATGTTCCTTTGACTGCAAGCTTTCTGGCAGGCCTGTAAATGCACCAAACGTTTCATTGTGCATAGCCATCTGCCTTCTTTATTGGCTGCCCCATCAAAGTCCTTATCTATATCTCCCATGTGTGATCGCACCCTGCAGTGAGGTGATGCCTGTGGTATCCTTATGCCCTGTCCTGGTTGCAGGCCATTCATTCTTGGTGTCTCGCCATGTGCAGACCCTGCCTCTAAGCCGTAAAGTAACAGAGTGCCAGTATCTGATTAGTAACTGCAAATATGAGAGTGACTGTTCTATGTTCTATGTTCTATGAGTGCTGACATTTCTGGTTCATCACTGTGTTTCAGATTTTCCAGTTCTTTTCCTCTAGAAGTACCTGGTCACTTTACAGTTAGAACATAGAACATAGAAAAACTACAGCACAAACTGGCCCTTCGGCCCACAACTTGTGCTGAACACATCCCTACCTTCTAGACCTACCTATAACCCTCCATCCTATTAAGCTCCATGTACTCATCCAGGAGTCTCTTACAAGACCCTATTGAGTTCGCCTCCACTACCCCTGATGGCAGCCTATTCCACTCGCCCACCACCCTCTGTGTGAAAAACTTACCCCTAACATCTCCCCTGTATCTACCCCCCAGCACCTTAAACCCGTGTCCTCTCGTAGCAGACATTTCCACCCTGGGAAAAAGCCTCTGAGAGTCCACCCGATCTATGCCTCTCAACATCTTATACACCTCTATTAGGTCTCCTCTCATCCTTCGTCTCTCCAAGGAGAAAAGACCGAGCTCCCTCAGCCTATCCTCATAAGGCATGCCACTCAATCCAGGCAACATCCTTGTAAATCTCCTCTGCACCCTTTCAATCTTTTCCACATCCTTCCTATAGTGAGGCGACCAGAACTGAGCACAGTACTCCAAGTGGGGTCTGACGAGGGTCTTATATAGCTGCATCATTATCCCCGGACTCCTAAACTCAATCCCTCGATTGAGAAAGGCCAGCACACCATACGCCTTCTTAACCACCTCCTCCACCTGCGGGGCTGATTTCAGAGTCCTATGGACCCGGACCCCAAGGTCCTTCTGATCCTTTACCGTACTAAGTGTCTTTCCCTTTATATTGTACTCCTTCATCCCATTTGTCCTACCAAAATGGACCACGACGCATTTATCTGGGTTGAAGTCCATCTGCCACTTGTCCGCCCAGTCTTGCATCCTATCTATGTCCCTCTGTAACGTCTGACATCCCTCCAGACTATCCACAACCCCACCAACCTTCGTGTCATCGGCAAACTTACCAACCCATCCCTCCGCTTCCTCATCCAGGTCATTTATGAAAATGACAAACAGCAAGGGTCCCAGAACAGATCCCTGGGGCACACCACTGGTGACCGACCTCCATTTAGAAAAATACCCATCTATACCCACTCTCTGCCTCCTTTGGGCAAGCCAGTTCTGGACCCACTGGGCAGCAGCCCCTTGGATCCCATGCCCTCTCACTTTTTCTAGAAGCCTTGCATGGGGGACCTTATCGAACGCCTTGCTAAAATCCATATAAACCACATCTATGGCCTTCCCTTCGTCAATGTGTTTAGTCACATTTTCGAAGAACTCCACCAGGCTCGTAAGGCACGATCTGCCCTTGACAAAGCCTTGCTGAGTATTCTTGAGCATACTAAACCTCTCTAAATGCTCATATATCCTGTCCCTCAGGATCTTCTCCATCAGTTCTTGTGTATCTGAAAGGAAAAAGACACAAAGATAGGAATGTAGTGAGAGGAGTGGAGGAAAGGAAGACTTCATGGTTAGCACTGTTGTCTCACAGTGTCAGGGACCCGGATTCGATTCCCAGTTTGGGTTACTGTCTGTGTGGAGTTTGCACATTCTCCCCGTGTCAGCATGGGTTTCCTCCAGGTGCTCCGGTTTCCTCTCACAGTCCAAAGATGTGTGGGTTAGATAGATTGGCCATGCTAAATTGCCAACATGTGGGGTTATAGGGATAATGTCTGGGTGGGATTGTTTTCGGTACAGGCTCCTTGAGGTTGAATGGCCTCCTTCTGCTTCTGTAGAGATTCCATTCTTACGATATGTATGCTTATATCATCTACAGCTTGTGTATCAGAAGAGATTAGAAGATGAGGGAGAAGTGGGATGGAAGAAGGGCGTATTACATTTGAAAATACTGTCAATTTGTTTCTGTCCTCTTGCTGGCCATGGCCTTAGCTGATGTGCACTCCAATAATGGTGAACACTGCCTCCTCCATCAGGGTAAAGGCATACATCCTTTCTTGTCCCTTGCCAATTAGGCCAAGCTGCCCTTGGTTACGTACTTATGCTGCCTCCAGTTACCTTGTCCTGCAGGAGAGGGAAACATTCCAGTGACTATGATACAATGTATTTTAGTGATGTGGTCATCATGGTTGAATAGCTAGCAGTGCGCATAGGCTATGAGATGTAAGTGTGAGGCTTAGGCTTACAGCAGTGCAAAGTACATGAGGGTGAGATGGAGCATTCAATATGAAGCATGAATTGTGATTGATGGAGGTTTTTGGTAGTGAGTACAGGAGTTGTGGTGCATTGGGCAATGTGAGTCCAGTGGTGTAGTTGGTGGGATATGGCATTTGAAGGTGAATTAACTGACCTTGACCATTCATGTCAAATCATTGAACTTCTTGCAGCACTGCATTCAGGTCGTTGGAGCTAATCTCCTGGCATTGACCACCGTGGTTGTCTGCTCCCACTGTCTTTGTACAGTTTGCAGTGCTTCCCAGCCAACTGTGAATAGAAGGCCACTGTACTGCTATCCATCACCAGCTCCAGGCCACGCAGAGCAACGTCAGACTATCTCAGAGCATGTTCTCAGCCCTATTGCAGCGACTTCAGTATTTTTCTTGCTCACACTTGTTACGTATATCCCTGTGGACTAAGGGACACAAAGCATCACGAGGTAGACTTGACTAGAACAAAGAACAAAGAACAAAGAACAATACAGCACAGGAACAGGCCCTTCGGCCCTCCAAGCCCGCGCCGCTCCCCGGTCCAGGATTGAATCCTGAATCCAGGATCCCCGCCCAATTTTCCAGCCTATCTACATACCAATATCCTATCCACCGAGCTGTCCCTCACAGCTACGATGCTTTTTTCATTACAACCTATTAACTTACCCCCACCCCCCCATTCCAGACCATGTGATCTCCAGGGAGAGGCGAAAACCCAGAATGAAAAACCCCAGGGCCAATATGGGGAAAAAAAATCTGGGAAATTCCTCTCCGACCCCCTGAGGCGATCGAAACGAGTCCAGGAGATCACAATGGCCCCGATCGGAAAATGCTTCCCAACCCTAGTCATTTCCACTTCCACGAACACCATATGAATTCCCTGCCCCCGAGACAAGTTCCCAACTATCCGCAGTCTCACTCTGTACTGGCACCAGCAAGATGATCATAGAATGAAGCCTTGAAACGAGAAACCAGGAACAATTAGCCCGCGCCGCTCCCTGGTCCAAACTAGACCACTCTTTTGTATCCCTCCATTCCCACTCCGTTCATATAGCTGTCTAGATAAGTCTTAAACGTTCCCAGTGTGTCCGCCTCCACCACCTTGCCCGGCAACACATTCCAGACCCCCACGACCCTCTGTGTGAAATATGTCCTTCTGATATCTGTGTTAAACCTCCCCCCCTTCACCTTGAACCTATGACCCCTCGTGAACGTCACCACCGACCCGGGGAAAAGCTTCCCACCGTTCACCCTATCTATGCCTTTCATAATTTTATACACCTCTATTAAGTCTCCCCTCATCCTCCGTCTTTCCAAGGAGAACAACCCCAGTTTCCCCAATCTCTCCTCATAACCAAGCCCCTCCATACCAGGCAACATCCTGGTAAACCTCCTCTGTACTCTCTCCAAAGCCTCCACGTCCTTCTGGTAGTGTGGCGACCAGAACTGGACGCAGTATTCCAAATGCGGCCGAACCAACGTTCTATACATCTGCAACATCAGACCCCAACTTTTATACTCTATGCCCCGTCCTATAAAGGCAAGCATGCCATATGCCTTCTTTACCACCTTCTCCACCTGTGACGTCACCTTCAAAGATCTGTGGACTTGCACACCCAGGTCCCTCTGCGTCTCTACACCCTTTATGGTTCTTCCATTTATCGTGTAGCTCCTCCCTACATTATTCCCACCAAAATGCATCACTTCGCATTTATCAGGATTGAACTCCATCTGCCATTTCCTTGCCCAAATTTCCAGCCTATCTATATCCTTCTGTAGCCTCTGACAATGTTCCTCACTATCTGCAAGTCCTGCCAGTTTTGTGTCGTCCGCAAACTTACTGATCACCCCAGTTACTCCTTCTTCCAGATCATTTATATAAATCACAAACAGCAGAGGTCCCAATACAGATCCCTGCGGTACACCACTAGTCACAGGCCTCCAGCCGGAAAAAGACCCTTCCACTACCACCCTCTGTCTTCTATGACCAAGCCAGTTCTCCACCCATCTAGCCACCTCCCCCTTTATCCCATGGGATCCAACCTTTTTCACTAGCCTACCATGAGGGACTTTGTCAAACGCTTTACTAAAGTCCATATAGACAACATCCACGGCCCTTCCTTCGTCAACCATTTTGGTCACTTCTTCAAAAAACACCACCAGGTTCGTGAGGCATGACCTCCCTCTCACAAAACCATGTTGACTATCGTTAATGAGTTTATTCCTTTCTAAATGCGCATACATCCTATCTTTAAGAATCTTCTCCAACAACTTCCCCACCACGGACGTCAAGCTCACCGGCCTATAATTACCCGGGGTATCCTTCCTACCCTTCTTAAATAACGGGACCACATTGGCTATCCTCCAATCCTCTGGGACCTCACCTGTGTCCAGTGACGAGACAAAGATTTGCTTCAGAGGCCCAACGATTTCACCTCTCGTCTCCCTGAGCAGCCTTGGATAGATTCCATCAGGCCCTGGGGATTTGTCAGTCTTTATATTCTCTAACAAACCTAACACTTCCTCCTTTGTAATGGAGATTTTCTCCAACGGTTCAACACTCCCCTCCGAGACACTCCCAGTCAACACATCCCTCTCCTTAGTGAATACCGACGCAAAGTATTCATTTAGGATCTCCGCTACCTCTTTGGGTTCCAAGCATAAGTCCCCACTTTTGTCCCTGAGAGGTCCGATTTTTTCCCTAACAACCCTTTTGTTCCTAACGTATGAATAAAATGCCTTGGGATTCTCCTTAATCCTGTCTGCCAAGAACATTTCGTGACCCCTTTTTGCTCTTCTCATTCCCCGTTTGAGTATTTTCCTACTTTCATTATACTCCTCCAGAGCTCCCTCCATTTTTAGCTGCTTGGACCTAACATACGCCTCTCTTTTCCTTTTGACCAGTCCCTCAATTTCCCTGGTTATCCACGGTGACATCAAGACTGGGAGCTGTTTTTTGAAGGGGTGGCAACATGGCACCGTTAGCACTGCTGCCGCATAGCGCCAGGGACCCGGGTTTGATTCCCGGCTTGGGTCACTGTCTGTGTGGAGTTTGCATGTCATCTGCATGGGTTTCCTTCAGGTTCTCCGGTTTCCTCCCACAGTCTGAAAGACATGCTGGTTAGGTACATTGACCTGAACAGGCGTGGGAGTGTGGCGACTAGGGGAATTTCACAGTAACTTCATTGCAGTGTAAGCCTTACGTGTGACTAATAAATAAACTTTACTTTTACTTTATTCACAGTCAGGTCTAAGACTGCCCAACAGGGTCCCACAATGGATGGAGCTAATAGCCTGGGGGTCACTTGCCCCATACTCTTAAAGGGGCAGATGCGCACCCCAAACCTCAACACACTATATATATATATATATATACATCATAACACTCTCAACCAAGTCCAGCAGCTGCTCATGCCATGATTGCACCCCCTTTTAAGAGGTGCAGCCTGACTTTATTTCGTCAGGCTAGATTGACGTTCAGGCTTTGCATTGACTTGGGCTGCTTGCTGAGACTTGCAACCACGCAGCAACATGTTGAGCTATGGCTGTGAGCTACTATCGTGTAAGTCAGCCAGCAGCACGAAGTTTGCATGCTGCTGGCATCAGAAGCATGAATTATTATACATTGCAGTGCCAATACCCATTTTCAGAACCTGGCTAATTTCTCAGCCTGTATTTCTGTTCAGGCATCCAATGAAGACCCAAACTATTCAATAAAATGCAAGTATTTTGTGTATTCAGAACTTTGGTGTCCTGTTTGGTTCCCAGCTGAGCTTCCAACCCCGTATTATCTCCATTAAAATGACTACCTATTTCCACCTCTGTAACATTGCCTGTCTCCACCCTACATTAGCCCATCTGTCATTGGAACCTTAATCCAGGCCTTTGTCACCTTTTGACCGAACTGATTACAATGCTCTCTGGCTGGCCGCCCAGTGTCCAACCTCCATAAATTTCAACTGTCCAATCACTGCTGCTCATGTCTGTTACCCATAGTGGTATGTATTCCCTGAGTATAATACCTCAAATTTAAAATTTTGGTCCTCGAGTTTAAATCCCTTCACACTCTTGCTCATCTCTATCTCTATAAACTCTTTTACTTTGGTCTTTTTTACTCCATTTGCCCTACCATTAGTGGGCCGTCAGCTGTCTAGGTATAAAGCTTTAGAATTGCCTCCCAAGCCCCTCTTTTTCTCCACCTCCATAAGATTCACATTAAAGCCCACTTCTTTGACCAAGCTTTTGGCCACCCTTTTGCATAGCCTATCATCTTTGGCTGAATTCTTCTGACTATGTCTTAGCAAACATTCTGGGTTATTTTCTCTGTTAAAGGTGCTTTAGAAATCGATGCTGCTTGTTTATATCTATGTTTTATTGGGAGGTGTTCCTTGAACTCGAGGTGCAGACAGGAATATTACTGGGTAGTGGGCAGGGCACAGAAATCCAGGCAGAAAACCCTGAAAAGTGTGAAGTTCTAATTCAAGTGCATGTCTTTTGACCCTAACAGGGTCCCTGGCCTGAAGTCCCTGGCTAACAAGCGTGGCTACCAAATTGAGTGTGGAGGACATTGAAATAGTCCACAGAACTTGTTAGGTTCAATTCTGACCATGAGTTGGTTACAATGTGCTCTTTCTACAGGGGAGGGGTGTTGCTTTGATCAATTGCACAGCGAGGAGCTTGGGGAACCAAGTTCCTCCTTCTCTAGTCAATAAGATATGCTGGAGAGTCATTTACCTTTGCCCCAAAGCTGTCCTTGTCTCCAGACAACTACTGGATGTCCGGGGGCCTGGGAAATCTAGCCGGTCGTTGTTAAGTCTGCAAAGCAGGTTAATTTAGTCTTCCAGCCTTATTAAAATATTTAACTTATCAAACTGCCTCCTGCAAGCAGGTGGGCTGCTTAACCCTTGACCCACCTCTGTTAAACCCATAAATGGGTGGTTGGAGATTGATTGCAATCAGGTTTCAGAATTTGATTTTTTACTGCAGACCTGACTGCAGTCCACCTGTTTTTGGATATTAAAATTCACACTATGTTGTTTATACGGTCATTTTTTTGGAAAGTATTTCTCAAGCAACCTGGTTAAAATCTATTAGACTATTTGTGCTTTCATAGAGATATATAAACAAGCAACTCTGCGGCCAGTCAGAAATAAACAATAGAATATTCCAGAAATGTTTGTAACTACTATAAATATACAATATGTCTTTGCTTCTGGTCATTTATTGTTTAGTCAGTCCATTTACCAGTTTACAGTCCAAGCAATAGTCTAGTGAAGTGTCTATTTTACCAGATTGCAAAGCTGAAGAAGATTCTAAAACTTCCTAAAATTTAGGGCATAGGCAAATGACTGCTAAAAGTGTAGTAACGGAAATCAGGATTCACAAGAGGCAAGATTGGAGGAACAAACGTATCTCAGATTATTCATCCAATCACAGAATCACACAATGCAGAAGAGGCACTTTGGCCCATCAAGTCTGCACTGACACATGAGAAATACCTGACTTACTTACCTAATCCCACTTACCAGCACTTGGCCCATAGCCTTGAATGTTATGATGTGCCAAATGCTCATCCAGGTACTTTTTATAGGATGTGAGGCAAGCCGCCTCCACCATTCTCCCAGGCAGCGCATTCCAGACCGTCATCTCCCTCTAAGTAAAAAGGTTTTTCCTCACATCGCCCCTAAAACTCCTGCCCCTCATATTGAACTTTTGTCCCCTCGTGACTGACCCTTCAACTAAGGGGAAGAGCTGCTCTCTATCCACCTTGTCCACACCCCTCATACACTTTGATCAGGTTGCCCCTCTGTCTTCTCTGGTCCAACAAAAACAGTAAGAAGTTTAACAACACCAGGTTAAAGTCCAACAGGTTTATTTGGTAGCAAAAGCCACACAAGCTTTCGGAGCTCCAAGCCCCTTCTTCAGGTGAGTGGGAATTCTGTTCACAAACAGGGCATATAAAGACACAGACTCAATTTACATGAATAATATAATAAGGAACAACAAAAACAACCCAAGTCTATCCAACCTCTCTCATAACTTAAATATTCCCAGGCAACATCCTGGTGAATCTCCTCTGCACCCTCTTCAGTACAATCACATCCTTCCAATAATATGGCGACCTGAACTGCACACAGTACTCCAGTTGGAGCCTTACCAAAGTTCTATACAATCCCAATATGACCTCCCTGCTTTGTTACCTATACCTCAGTTGATAAAGGTTAGTGTCCCACATGCCCTTTTTGCCACCCACTAACATGCCCTTCTGCCTTCAAAGTTTAATTTTTATTTATTAATGTCACAAATGGGCTTACATTAACACTGCAATGAAGTTACTGTGAAAAGCCCCTAGTCGCTCCGGCACCTATTCGCGTACACTGAGGGAGAATTTAGCACGGGCAATTCACCTAACCAGCACGTCGTTTGGACTGTGGAGGAAACTGGAGCACCTGGAAGAAACTCATGCAGACACGGGGAGACTCCGCATAGCCAGTGACCCAAGCTGGGAATCGAACCCAGGTGAAGTCATATGGGATCCAAGGTGAGCTGGCAAGATGGATATAAAATTGGCTTGGGCATAGAATGCAGAGAGTAGCAGTGGAAGGGTACTTTTCTAATGAGAAGTCTGTGACAAGCCGTGTTCCACAAGGATCAGTCCTGGGGCCTCTGTTGTTTGTAATATATATAAATTACTTGGAGGAAAATGTAGATGGTCTGTATAGTAAATTTGCAGATGATACAAAAATTGGGGGAGTAGTAGATAGTAAGGAGGATTGTCAGAAGATATAAATCGGCTGGAGACCTGGGCCGAAAGATGGCAGATGGAATTTAACCTAGACAAATGTGAGGTGATGTGATTTGGAATGCCCATTGCAGAAGGGAGGTATACAGTAAATGGTAGAAATATTAACATACAGAGGGATCGAGGTGTGCAGATCCACACTTCCCTGAAGGTGGCAACTTAGGTGGACAAGGTGGCAAGAAGGCTTATGGCATGCTGGCCTTCATCGGTTGGCGCATTGAGTATAGGAATTGGAAAATCATGTTGCAGACTTTGGTTAGGCTGCATTTGGAGTATTGCATACAATTCTGGTTGTCACACTATCGGAAGGATGTTGGTGCATTGGAAAGGGTGCAGAAGAGATTTACCAAGATGTTGCCTGGTTTGGAGGATCTGGACGATGAAGGAAAGTTGAACAAACTTGGATTGTTTTCATTGGAGCGTCAGAGGATGAGGGGGGATCTGATAGAGGTTTACAAGATTATGACAAACTTTTTCGCAGGGTTGAAGGGTCAATTATTTGGGGGCATAATTGAAAGTGAGAGGGGGCAAGTTTGAAAGAGATGTAAGAGACAAGTTTTTCACACAGAGGGTGGCGAATGCCTGGAGCGTGCTGCAG
The DNA here is from genome assembly GCF_964213995.1 of Mustelus asterias. Taxonomy (NCBI): domain Eukaryota; kingdom Metazoa; phylum Chordata; class Chondrichthyes; order Carcharhiniformes; family Triakidae; genus Mustelus; species Mustelus asterias. The sequence goes on from NC_135802.1 coordinate 56,042,631, forward strand.
GAGGAGGTGGTGGAAGCAGATTCTATAACAACGTTCAAGAGGCATCTGGATAGATACATGAATAGGCAGAGAATAGAGGGATATGGACCACGTAGAGGCAAGAAAATATTAGATTAGAGAAGCATTTGTGTCGGCACAGACTTGGTGGATTGAAGGGCCTGTTCCTGTGCTGTTCTTTTTTCTTTGTCCCTGATGCAGTGAAGCAGCAGTGCTAACCACTGTACCACCTTGCTTTTAGAGATCTATGGACAAACACACCAAGGCCCCTTTGTTCCACAGTACTTCCTAGTGTCATGTCATTCATTGAATACTTCCTTGTCAAGTTACTCCTTCCAAGGTGTATCACCTCTCACTTTTCAGGATTAAATTCCATCTGCCCATTTGACCATCCCATCTATATCTTCCTGTAGCCCAAGGCACTCAAACTCACTGCTAACCACCTGGTCAATCTTTGTGTCATCCGCAAACTTATTAATCCTATCCCCCACAGTTATCTATGTTATTTATGTAAATGATGAATAACAGGGGACCCTTGGTATGCCACTGGACAATGGCTTCCAGTCACTAAAGCAGGCTTCTGTCATCAACCTCTATCTCCCACAACTAAGGCAATTTTGAATCCACTTTATCAAATTATCTGTATCCCATGTGAATTTGCCTTCTTTATAAGTTCCCACTGTGGGAACTTGTCAAAGGCTTTGTTGAAATCCATATAAATTACATCAACTGCACTACCCTCATCTACACACGTGGTCACCTCCTCAAAAAAACAATCAAACTCATTAGGCATTACTTCCCTCTGACAAAGCCATGCTGACTATCCCTGATCAAACTTTGTCTCTCCAAGTGGAGATAAATTTACTTCCTCAGATTTTTCTTCAATAATTTCCCGACCACTAATGTGAGACCCACTGGCCTGTAGTTCCCTGACTTATCTCTACAATCCTTCATAAATAGCAGAACTATGTTAGCTGTTCTCCAGTCCTCTGGCACTTCCTCCGTAGCCAGAGAGGAATTAAAAGTTTAGTTCAGAGCTCCTGCAATCTCCTCCTTTGCCTCCCACAACAGCCTGGGACACAATTCATCCAGACCTGGAGATTTGTTCACTTTTAAGCCTGCCAACACCTCCAATACTTTGTCACTCCCTATGTCAATTTGTTCAAGAACCTTGCAGTCTCTCTCCCTGAATTGCATACCTTCATCCTCATTCTCTTGGGTGAAGATGAATGTGAAGTATTCATTCAGCACTCTACAAATGTCCTCTAGCTCCATCCATAGATTGCCCCCTTGGTTCCCAATGGGCCCTACTCTTTCCCTGGTTATCCTCTTCCCATTGATATACTTTTGAATATCTTGAGATATTCCCTACTTTTACCAGCCAAATCTTTCTCATATCCCCTCTTTGTCCTCCTGATTGTTTTATTAAGCTCCACCCTGCACTTTCTGTCGTCCACTAATGCTTCTACTGGTTTGCTCCCCTTGTACCTGCTAAAAGCTTCTCTTTTCCATCTCATTGTATCTTGAAATTCTCTGGTCATTTATGGTTCCCTGGGTTATTTACTCCTTCCTATCACCCTAGAGGGAACATGTTGGGCCCGAACCCTCCCCATTTCCTTTTTGAATGCTCTCACTGCTCTTCTGTAGATTTCCCCACAAGTTGCTGTTCCTATTCTACCTCGGCCAAATCCTGCCTTATTTTACTAAAATCTGCTCTCCCACAATCCAAAACGTTTTTTTGTAACTTGTCTAATTCCTTGCCCATAACAGGTTTAAATTTACCATGTTATGATCGCTATCACTAAAATGCTCCCCACTACCATCTCAACCACCTGTCCAGCTTCATTCCCCAGGATTAAGTCCAGCACAGTGTCGACACTTGTTGGACTCTCTACATATTAACATAAAACATTCTCTGTATACATTTCAAAAAATCCACTCCATCCAAGCCCTTAACACTATGCCTATCCCAATTGATGTTGGGAAAGTTGAAATCACAATTACCCTATTGTTATCGTTTTTACACACCTCCACAAATTAAGCATATATTTGCTCCTCAATTTTCCACTAACTATTTGGGGGTCTATAATAAACACCTAGCAATGTGGCTGCCCTTTTTTATTCCTGAACTCTACCCACAAAGCTTCATTCGATGCCCCCTCCAAGATATCATCACTCCTTACTGCAGCAACTGACTCCTTAACTAATAATGCAATGCCTCTTCATCTTTTAACCCTCCTCTGAAGATTCTATTTCCCGTAATGTTGAGTTGCCAATCCCACCCCTCCCTCAACCATATCTCTGTGATGATGAGTATATCACAATTCCACAATCATTGCCCTTAACTCTCCATTTTACCTGTAATACTCGTGGCATTAAAGTAGAGTCGATATGCGCGGTCTTCTTGGAGAACCACTTGGAGCCGGCAGTTTGCGGTGTCGATGGTAGTCATGATGTAGAGATGCCGGCGTTGAGCTACCAAATAAACCTGTTGGACTTTAACCTGGTGTTGCGAGACTTCTTACCGTGTTCACCCCAGTCCAACGTCGGCATCTCCACATCATTAAAGTAGAGGCCATCCACCCTGGCCTTACTCCCATGAAACGTAATACAGCTATATGCCTTCTGACTTGATTGTTTTACTGTATTATGCTGTGACCCTACTTGGCTAACAGTTTGTGTTCCCTCCCCCCACTGAATTAGTTTATCTCCTCCCAACAGCACTAGCAAACCCACCCACAAGGATGCTAGTCCTGCTCTGGTTCAAATGTAGACTGTCCTGTTTGTACAGCTCCCACATTCCCCAGAAATGGTTTCAGTGATCCAGGAATCTAAAATTCTTCCTCCTGCACCAACTCTTAAGCCACACATTCATCTGCGCTATTCTCCTATTTCTGTGTGTGCTAGCATATGGCACTGGGAGTGATCCAGAGGTTACAGCCCAAGAGATCCTACTTTTTAGTCTATTGCCTAGCTCCCTGAATTCCTGATGCAATACCTCATCCCTCTTTCTATCTATGGCATTGGTACCAACATGTACCATGACCTAGAATCATAGAATCATAGAATCCCACTGTGCAGAAGGAGGCCATTCGGCCCATCGAGTCTGCACTGACCACAATCCCACCGAGGCCCTATCCCTGTAACCCCATATATTTACCCTGCTAATCTCCCTGACACTAGGGTCAATTTAGCATGGCCAATCAACCTAACCTGCACATCTTTGGACTGTGGGAGGAAACCAGAGCACCCAGAGGAAACCCATGCAGACACCTCTGCCTTATCACCCTCCCCCCTCAGAATGCTCTGCAGCCGTTCATTGACATCCCAGACCCTGGCACCAGGGAGGCAACGCATCATCCTGGAATTATGTTGATGGCCTCAACAGCACCTCCTGTTCCCCTGACTATTGAGAACTCTATTACTATTGCCCTTTCTCTCTTTCTCCCTCCTGTACAGACAGGCTGCTTGTGCTGCCAGAAGCTTGGCTCTGTCTGCACTCCCTGGAGCAACCTCAATAGCCTCCAAAAATGGAACACTGATTTGCGAGTGGGACCCCAGGGGAGTCTATCTGTCAGTTTCTCTTGGACTGCCTGGTGGTCACCCATTCCATTTCTTCCTCAAGTCCCATCAGCTGCGGTGTGACCACCTCTCTGAATGTACTATCCACAATGTTCTCAGACTCCCAGAAGCTCCATGGTGTCCCCACCGCCGTTCCAGCTCCGAAACTTGAGCTTCCAGGAACTGCACCCATGTTGGTCCCGGTCACTGAAAATTTGCCCAGCTTCCCACGTAGAGCAGGAGGAGCAAACCACGGTTTTGTGCTCTCCTGCCATGACCTAACCCTTTAAATTTAAAATGTCAGAAGACAGTTCTAAAGTAAGATAAATCAAATAAGTCCTTACCCTTGCTTAAACAATGACTTACAATTTAATATGGTTTGAAAATATCCACCAGAACCTGCTCACCAATCACCCGTTGATCCCACATCACTTTCTGATCTGTGACATCACCTCGGTATGCCGCTGTCTGTCCCCATACTATCGCCAATTTACCTGCCACCACTGTCAAAAAGGTAAGTAGGGCTGAGGGAGTTTACATAGAAATGGAGTGCTGAGGTCACAGAGGGATTTGAACACAACAGTGAGAATTTTGAAATCAAAGTGTTACCGGACCGGGAGCCAGCGAAGGCCAGTGAGTACAGTGATGATGTGTGGACTTAGTATGAGCTGGGATACAGGCAACAGAGTCTTGAATGAGCTGAAGTGTATGGAGGTGGAAGATGGTCAAGAGAACATTGAAATAGTTGAATCTTGAGGTAACAAAAATATAAAGAATTTAACCTAAAATTAGGAACCATTTTAATGAAAGAACACACGGTGATGTGATTTATTGTTCACTTTGGGAACTATCAAGAACTGTTTTGTAAAAATTGTTGTTTGTCTCAGTTACATTATCTGATAGGATATTCTGAACGATTCTGGTAAAGACTGAAGAACTTTATGAACGGTGCTACGTAAAATTAAAATCTTTCAGATATGATGGGGAGATGCTGGCATTGGATTGGGGTGGGCACGGTAAGAAGTCTCACAACATCAGGTTAAAATCCAGCAGGTTTATTTGGAATCACGAGCTTTTGGAGCACTGTTCCTTCATCAGGTGAGTCACCTGATGAAGGAGCAGCGCTCTGAAAGCGCATGATTCCAAGTAAACCTGTTGGATTTTAACCTGATGTTGTGGGACTTCTTATTCTTTCAAATAGTCATGCCTCTGAAATCTCTGACAGAATCATGGAATTATACAGCACAAAGGAAGTGATTTAGCCCATTGTGCTCTCACTGGCACCTTGAAAGAGCCATCCAATTATTTATAATGCCTGCCCTGTCCCCACAGCCTTTAAAACATCTCCCTTTCAAGTATTTATTCAATCTCCTTTTGATAATTATCATTGAATCTGCTTTCACCACTAGATCATAACAACTCGCTGTCTAATTATTTCACATAAATGTAAGCGTTCCTAATGCAATCTAAGATTATTTTACCAATGAAGCATTGCTCTGGTCACTGTGTATGTGATTATAATATTGCTGTACAAAACCACGAGAGAAACCCTTTCCATATGTGGACATTGATGCATAAAATGAAAGGAATAGAAAATGTTGTGTGGAGGGGAAGTAGGGGGTGGGGTGTGTGTATGTGTGGGGGGGGGGGGGTGCTGGAGATGGGGGTTAGGTTCCCCATGCTGTGAGCATGAACTGGTAACAATAACACTGATATTTCCATCCGTATATAAATAGAAAAAAATACCCATTAACAATATTTATCAGAAAGCAGGCTCAATTCACTTTCGTTGGCCACTCTCTGGATCAAACGCTGATGCTGACATGATCCCCTGCATCCTCGTTTTATTAGCAGTTTTACTGTTATCTTCGAAATCTTAAAATTCGGATTTAACTCTCGATATTAAGCTTTCTTGCATCCGGGGACCTGACTTCTCTTGAAATCTATCAAGCTGATTTAGTAACAAATGCTCTGTGGGATCTGATGCTCCAGTTTGATTCTTCCCTCAACTCAGTCCACCCGCTACTAAATACTTTGACATGCCACTGTTGTTTCCAGATTTGATTAATCAAATGCTGTCCTTGCTGGTGTTCCATCCCCGATTCTGAAACTCCCAATTTATACAAATAAATCGTGTGTGGCGTCCTGTGTCCCACTTGCCCATCGCTCTCGTTCCCACTGACCCACCATATCTTCCTATCCCTGTTCATCAAATTCAAAATCTTTATCGACCTCTCCATGATCCCTCCATGATGTTATATCCTGCCATATCCCTGTAATCATCGGGTCTGTCTCCCCTCCCAAATTGTCCATTTCTCTGACATAAGTGCACCCCATTAACTCCGCCCCATTCTCGCTGGCAGAATCTTCAGCTGCCTTGGGTTTACTGTTTTTGACCTTCCTCTTTCTAATACTCTCTGTCTTCTTTCTTCCCTTTAAAGCATCTGAGATAGCTTTCAAACACCCCGTGTAATCCAATGGGGAATTGTTTTGGAATGCTGTGGCAAAGAATGGGAGACTGATATAACATGGGTTGAAGGGCCTCCCTCTGCGCTGTAAAGTTCTGTGGCTCTGTCACTAGACAGCTACTTTCGGCGTTATTGTCGACAAAGGCGCGTTATGATTCAAGTTACTGCTTTCTAACACCTATCGGTTGCTATCCTATATTACCCCTATTAACCCTACAATCATGCACACTTATTACAAGATGCTTCGCTGCCATTTAGCTATGCCAGGCATTATTTTAAATACTGAATTTGAATTATTTCAAATATTGTATTTGAATCATGTCTTTTTGCAATGTATTCTATTTTCTGATCGTGATATTTATTCAATCTTAGAAACATTCATGTCTCTCGCAGCCTCTGAGAAGTAATGTTGGGTAGTTGCCGATATTTAAATGTGGTTTGGTATTTGGGTACCTTGATGCCGAATCCGGAGTGCTGCTTCTCATCAGGCGGTGCCCAGCTCCCCCCGCCCCCTCCCCCCAGCCACCCCGAGAGAAACAGGGGAAGGGGAAGGAGGAGATGTGTTACTGCATGACCGCGGAGAGCGAGCAGGCTGGTGTAAAATGATTGAACACACACACATCTACAGATCGGAGTCCATCAATCACTCGCTCAACCCGCATAACGAGGAGGAAACTTACAGGGGCTCGCTTCACACGGAGACATTTTGTGCTCGAGTGCCGCCACCTTTGAATGGGATAGACAGACAGATAGGAAAACAGGAATCCGGCATGGTCCCAATTTACAAATGGTTCCATTACCGATATGGAGTGGCCAAATCAACAAAAGGAGACACCCCTCCCCTTTCCCCACCAACAATCACGTGTATTCAACCTTTGCTGTTTTACCTCCAGTGAAATTGCTGAAGAATTGAACCTATTTCTGCACCGTTCAGTACAGCAAACTGAACAGTTGAGATTGTTTCCACTAACTGGCAGTCAGTGCCCTTTTTAAAAGATATTAGCGTGTAATATCACGCTGTTGGAAATATCCTGACGGGAGCAAGTGTATGATGTTATTTTGTAAACTAAAGGTAATATTTGGTTGTAAATGTCCCAAGATTCGTCTGACTCAATCTTTAATGGAGAAAATCCTCGCACTTTTATCCTAAGCTGGGGCCGGTCGTGTATCTTATTCGTCTTATTTATCACCGCCTTGCACTGTGGAGCTAACCGGACTGGAAGATTGATGTCTGTGTTTCAGAATCAAATTCCATAGCCAAGGTCTCCCAGTAATATGCACAATAAATGTGTGGGGGGAGGGATGGGCGCACTGTACTTGCTGGCAATCAGTTTCTCTTATGTGGGCGATTTAGTGCCAGTGTTTTGGAAACCCACATTACCACGTTACGAATTCTAGCATCCAACACCGACAAAAGTGAAATTAATTGCTGTTGGTTTGCGAAATCTGCTTTAAGTCTCACATAGAGGGTATTCACTAAATCTCTATCCATCTCACTGCGTGGTAAAGTGAGTTGGACACGGCTCCCTCTTTCTCACCCTTGTTTACTGCTTTATTCACACTGCATGCGGTCAGACATTGGTCTTGTGTCAACTCTGGTTGTTTAAAATTTAAAAAAAATAGGGAAACAAATTCACCAATAGTTCATTTCTATTGATGGGGCAACCAGAAACACGAGTGGGAATGATGAGCCTGTTTTTTGGAGTTATTTCCAAACACTTGGAGGGGGGGGGGGGGGGGAGGGGGGGGGTGAATATCCATGTGAATTTAAAGAGAGCAAGAGAATGAGATTGGTGTTTTTTTTTGGTGGCTGTCAGATTGTCCACTGGTGCTCCCTCCCCCCTCTCTCTCTGTCTAATGTGTGTGGTGTCCCCACGGTCATGTGATGTGATTCCCCCCTCCCCCTCTCCCCCCCACCCCTCACACACACACCCCCTCCTCCCCTCCCCCCCCCCTCCACCACTACACACACACCCTCCTCTCCGCCGTCTCCTTTGTTGTTCCTGAGCCTCAATCCCTCTGAATCCGCCCCAGTGTCTTCGAGGACAACAGAGAGAGAGAGAGGGAGAGAGGCAGCTTGGACAACTCACAATTCTTTCATCACATTCACTTCACACCGGGGGAAAGGAGAGCCGGAGGAGCTGTTTGAGAGAGAATTTGGAAGGATAAGAGCAGGAGGCACAGGGGTGAAGAGGAGCAGTGCTGGCTCTGTGCACACACACACACACACACAGAGGGGATGGCCGGTGTGAGGAGGTGATGCTCCCGGAAGGACCAGCGCTTCTTCCCCTTGACTGAGGAGCTGCGGCCGCCGCCTGTTCGCTGTTTCCCCTCTGTCCCTCATTCCCTCCCTCACTCCCTCCCTCCTCCCCTCCCTCCCTCCATCCCTCTCCTGTCGGTCCGGCCATGGTGGGGAGCGAGTTGTCCCCCTGTCCCCAGCGCCGGCTGCCCGCCTCCTCGGCCGCCTCTTGCTGCCTCTGGCTGCTGGCCGTGCTGGCAGTGAGCAGCCTGCCGGCGGCACTGCCCGCCAACCCGCTCTCCAGCGCCGAGTGTCAGAGCGGCAAAGGCAAAGGAAACAACAACTGTTCAGGTGGGTGAGAAACAAAAGAGTCCTTTCTCTCTCTTCTCTCTTTTACGGAGCTCCGGGACAAAGAGGATGAGAATCAGTCAAAGCATCAGCGTGTGCAGCTTGACTTAGCATTTTGGCTTTCTTTGTGTGTTGAGCGGGCAGTTGTTGACAGAGCGGAATGTCTGGAGAATGTGACAGATTGAGCGGAGCTCGGGCACTTTGATCTTACTGAGCTGCATTAATATTCTCTTTGAATGGATGTTGCAGAGGGGACCAGCAGGTGCAATGGGATAGTCTGGAGAATTCTCCCCCCCCCTCCCCCCCCCCACCAGCCCCATCCCTTCCCCACTCCTCCACCCTCCCCACTTCCCCACCAGGCCCATTCCCCCATCCTCTCCACTCCCCCCACCAGCCCCATCCCTTCCCCACTCCCCCACCCTCCCCACTCCCCCACCCTCCCCACTCCCCCCACCAACCCCACTCACCCACCAGCCCCACTCCCCGCACCAGCCCCACTCCCCCTCCCCCCTCAGCCCTATCCCTTCCCCACTCCCCCCACCCTCCCCACTCCCCCACCAGCCCCACTCCCCCCACCAACCCCACTCACCCACCAGCCCTACTCCCCCCTCACTGCCCCCATCCCTCCACCTCCCCGGCCAGCAGCAAGATTAAAAGCTGGAGCATCTCCCCTAGGGCTTCACGTGACCTTCACCATTAAATATTTCATTAAAAAAGCAAAATAATGTTGACCGAGAGAAGCGAGAAGCTTGAACTGGGCAGATATCAATATCAAGGAAGTTTGAATTTGGGAAAACCAATGGTGAAATCTCCGGGCTTTGACTTTTTGCCATTCGATCTGAGTAAGTCAGTATTCCGAGCGATTTGGAAAGGGACTTTCCAATTGTCATCGATTAATTTTAATAGCTGGAGAACGCGAACCAGATTTCTGCCCAGCAGTTTCCCTTTAACACACACATCTTAGAAAGAGAAATCCGCCCCCCACCCCCCCCTCACAATAAAAACCCTTTCCTGGCCGCTCTGTTTTCACTTTGTGTTCACATGCAGATCATTTCAACTGTTCAGTGTTGTCAGATCAATTCTAACAGGCTCCAGTCTCTAAATACAGAACGGAATCATCATTGTTTAGTGTAATGTGCTCCAATGTTGTCTGGCTTTCCGTTGAGAATATATTTATTCAGTTTACTGTGTTTTATATGCTTCTCTTAATATGGCAAATATTCGTGAAGAAATTGGGTTTGCTAGTTTAAAGTGAACAGTTTCCTGGGCAGTCGGCAGTGCCATGTACAGAGATAGAGATGCACATAACGAGTTCTGTAACTTCACTGTTCACATGCTTGACCCGTGCAAAATTCACAAGTGCACCTTTAACACATTAGTAATAGCCACTGCTTGCCCAAAGAAAACCTTCGAAAACACCCACAATGTCCTGGAAAGCGGACTTTTGTCATACCTATTGCATTTTCACTCAAAGGGTTTGCTCGCGGGAGGGAAACAGGAAATTTAACCTAGTCTGACTCAGGTAACTTTTCACTGCCCACATTGACTTCTGGTTTATGTCCTGTCATACCGCGTGATCGTCATAATTGCCCCCTTCCCACAGCTCAGATACCTCGCATCAATATTTCTAATATTTGCCAGCGATCTTTTCCCGCCCCTTTCAGAATTATAATCCACTTTATTTGCACACACCCAAGTATCCAAATGTAAATCAAGTATCCACAGTCCAGGGATACACCGTTTCCCCACAATCCAGGAACACACTCTTCCTTCACAGTCCATGTTCTCCAAAGCTAACAGTGGATTGTTACATTGAATTTTAATTAACATTCAGTTGGTAAATGGGTAAATTGATTAAAGCATTAATGCAATTTACAACAATCCTCATATGGTGTATGAATTTCTTCAGAAATTTTTTTTTTTAGGGATTAAACTGCATATAAGGAAGCTACTACACATTACACTGGTTCTGTAGGCATTTGATATATTTTCTAATTGACAAACCCGTTATCGCTAAGGTTGAAAATCAGGAAGGAGTGAATAAATTACACCAAAATCAGGTTTTAAATGGCAGATATGTGGCCATGTCATTAATGTGAGAGGGAGGGAGTGAGGAAAGTAGGGGCTTCATAGCTCTGAGCTCCTGAGAAAACAAAGATGCCTGTGGTAAGGTGCAGTAAGTTCTAATTTCAATGTAGTGGAGATGTAGGAAGAAGATATGACAAATAATAAAGCAGATTGGCTGTTTAAAATGAACAAGTGAGGAGAGACGAATGGAGCGATCATTAGAACTGTATTGATGAAATGAAGGCAAGAGCTTCCAGTGGAGACAAGGGCTGGGGGTGAAAGATAGATCAAATGATAAGCCTTTTCATCCAGAAACAGCCTCTTAAACATGGATTTTCTAGAGAGTTAAGGAGCAAACCTTAGCCACTAATGTTAACACAGTAAACTAGAAACCACATTTCATTGAAGCAGTTTTAGGAACAAAGAAGTGATGGGTAAATTTTAAGTCAGAAAACAGAATACATGAAAAAATGACAAATAAGAGCTGATCAGAAAATAATAGAGCTATCAGGATAATTATCTTTCATCCTGATTTTCAGGTGGCAACCAAACAATAACTTTCTGAAAATCGCAAGAGCTGAATGATTACTCCCTTCACAGTCTTGATCCTTCTCCTCCCACCAATGATTTCATTGTGGTCCTCACATAGGTGACTTGGGTTTCCATCTCTTTCACAGGATCCAGTGGGTGTGCACTGCACGTGCTCCTCCCTCTGGCACTAGCATTGCACAACCTAGCCAGTGCTCATCAAAGGGACTACTGTAAGGCACTTTAAGATCAGGCAAGCTTCTTCTTCTTATGACAGATTATTGAGGGGATGCATTGCCCAGTCAATGTTTTTCCAAGGTGAAAATAGACCCCATAAAATGTATACTTTATTTAACACATTCTACCTGTGGCAGCAAACCTCAGATGAAGCTGGCTAATCTGTTTTGTCTGCTGTTTCTCTATATCCTTATAAAGGATGTTGGGTAGGCTTGAAAGTCATGAAGAAACTGACTTTGAAGAATTGAAAGGAACAAGATATAGCTTTCTGATCTGAATTGTAAAACCTCAGGCATGCCCATTGGGAAAGTAATGCATCATGTGACCTCACACAAATTATTAATGTACTATCCATGTAAAGTCATTTCCATACCTAAAACTTTTTTTTTATTAGTCATATCTAAGCAGAAATGTCAAGTCGGGCTGTGGGTGGCCGAGGAAATTAGAATGTTTGTTTAAATTTATGTATCCATTATGTAATTATGTTGCTTTTCCAAATGCAGAAATGCATTATATTGTGAAGTAAAGACCTTCAAAAAATAACAGGTGTTAGAGTGTGACAGCTACTCAAAGATAGAAGAAAAAAGCAGAGAGAGGGAGAAGCAGACGAGGACAGAGAAGAAAAAAGAGTTGGGGGAGAAAAGTTGATAGACAGGAAACCAAAAGAGGAGAGAAATAAAGATAAGCAGGGATATACAATCAACAGAGACAAAAAATATTTATCTATTAGTGTTACAAGTAGGCTTATATTAACACTGCAATGAAGGTACTGTGAAAATCCCCCTTGGCTCCATACAATGTACAATGACATGTGGGAGATCAACTAAAAATAATAATTCTCCCACATCAAGAGGACAGCAATACTGATCTATTCATGTAATATGACAAATGTGTGTCCACATATTTCCTGTTCATCTTGATAAGGGATTATCAGGGATTATGATTATGAAGCAAAAGATTGGAAGCATAATTAATGGAAAGGAATTGAAGAATGTGGAGGAATAGAGAGACTTAAGATTAAAACAATTCCTTGGTAGTGTGACTGCAGTTAAATAAAACCATAAAGGACCAATGACTTTTCCCAATATCTTTTCCCAAAGGTAGGGGAGTCTAAAACTAGAGGGCATAAGTTTAAGGTGAGAGGGGAGAGATACAAAAGGGTCCAGAGGGGCAATTTTTTCACACAGAGGGTGGTGACTGTCTGGAACAAGCTGCCAGAGGTAGTAGTAGAGGCGGGTACAATTTTGTCTTTTAAAAAGCATTTAGACAGTTTCATGAGTAAGATGGGCATAGAGGGATATGGGCCAAACGCGGGCAATTGGGACTAGCTTCGTGGTTAAAAGAAATGGCGGTATGGACAAGTTGGGCCGAAGGGCCTGTTTCCATGCTGTAAACTTCGATGACTCTATGACTTTTACATGTTTATACATTTGGGCATAGAGTACAAGAACAAAAGGGTAATGACAAATTTGTACAAGGATGTAGTTGGGGTACAGTTAGAGTATTAAGTAGTTTTGGGCACCATATTAAGGACACATTGGGCGGCATGGTGCCACAGTGGTTAGCACTGCTGCCTCACAGCTCCAGGGATCTGGATTTGGTTCCTGGCTTGGGTCACTGTCTGCGTGAAGTTTGCATGTTCTCCCTGTGTCTGTGTAGGTTTCCTCCGGATCCTCCAGTTTCCTCCCATAGTCCAAAGATGTGCGGGTTAGGTTAGGTTGATTGGTCATGCTAAATTGCTCATAGTGTCCAGGGATGTGTAGGTTAGAGGGAGCGGAGTTAATGTGTGGGATCGTGGGGATAGGGCCTGGGGTGGGATTGTTGTCGGTGCAGACTCGATGGGCCGAATGGCCTCCTTCTGCACAGTAAGGATTCAATGAAAATAAATTTAAATCATGCTGAGGTGATAAAATATGCCAACACAGGAACAAAAGAAATAGGAGCAGGAGTAGATTTGATGGTAAATGAATTCTCCACCATTCAGTACTATGTGGCTGTTCTTGGGCTCCAACTCCGCTTTCCCTTCTGCTCTCCATATCCCTTGATTCCCTGAGAGAGAGAAAAAAAACCAGTCTATCCCAGCTTTAAATGTATTCAACAATGGAGCATCCACAACCCTCTGGGGTAGAGAATTCCAAAGATTCACCACCCTTTGAATGAAGTAACGTCTCCTCATCTCAGTCCCTCAGTATGATTTCAGCCATGAAAAGCTCTAGTTATTTGCAGAGCCCTTTAATGCTGTGACATAGAAAACAAACAGGAGATGCAAGAGAGAAAAACTAAAATATGAAGGGTTTTGATAAGGTGACTGGGGAAAGATTATTTCGTTCTGGTTGGGAAGATATTGTCCGGTGATTATCAATTGTAAATTGTCATTAAAAGAGAGGCAATAAGTTAGGAAAATTTCTTTATGCAGAGATTTGCTAGAGCATGGAATGTTTTGCCACAGGGAGTAGTTGAGGCAGAAACCATTACATCTTTTAGGGGAATAGCAGATAAATATTTGAAGCAGACGAAGATATGGGACTATGGGGAGAGAGCAGCCTAGCCGACTTAGATTTTGATTGCTCTAGCAAAGAGGTAACTTTTTAAAAAAAATTACCCTAAATTAAACTCTGATTAACTTCACCATTCATGGTTCCCACAACAAAACAACTAAATTCCAATTGAATTGAGGCTCTGTTATCTGAGCGATTAATCTTTGTGGCCATGAAATGATATAGCTCCGCCTTAATAACAGATTAATATATTAGAGCAGACCTAACAATGGTCTGACCCATTAGGATCCAATCTGGAATCACCATGATTTCCGAGACCACTGACGTACATGGCCTAGGACACCCACAGCACAGGCTCACGACTGGCAGGTGTGACACCAGCAGATAAGGAAGGAAAATGAGGCATAGTTGCAAGCTTGTGAGGGTTACCTCTCACAGATGTATGTTGTGTTTGGTCATCGGGACCTTTTAGTTACCAGTAGAAGTGAGGAACCCGAATGTCCTAATTGGACTTTATATCCAGAGGGAGGATTAAAATAATTGCAGCCAGTGCACATCAGAAGTCTTTGGTTTAACCCGGGATCCCATAAATCCCTTGGGAGCAGGACCCAGAACTTTGCTGTTTGGGTAGGGATAACACCATCTATTGTCACAAAGAATTCAGATGAGAGGGCTTGAATGCTTCGTTGTTTCTCGTTATTATGCCTCTATGTCAACCTATACCTATTGCAGGTGGAAGCCAACCTTTACACGCCCTGCAAAATGAATTCCAAAAACCCTAGAGTGATATCAAAAGGGAAAAGATTGAGTAATCTAGGCCTTGGGCCTTTTTTTCCAAAAAGAACTAGCTATAATAACAAATGGGATTACTATCTCAATGGAAACAAATTAAAACATGCTACCATGCAAAGGGACCTGGGGGTCCTTGTGCATGAGACGCAAAAGCCCAGTCTGCAGGTACAACAGGTGATCAAGAAGGCAAATGGGATGTTGGCCTATATCGCGAGGGGGATAGAATATAAAAGCAGGGATGTCTTGATGCACCTGTACAGGGCATTGGTGAGGCCGCAGCTGGAATACTGTGTGCAGTATTGGTCCCCTTATATGAGGAAGGATATATTGGCATTGGAGGGAGTGCAGAGAAGGTTCACCAGGTTGATACCGGAGATGAGGGGTTTGGATTATGAGGAGAGGCTGAGGAGATTGGGTTTGTACTCGTTGGAGTTTAGAAGGATGAGGGGGGATCTTATGGAGACTTATAAGATAATGCGGGGGCTGGATAGGGTGGAGGCGGAGAGATTCTTTCCACTTAGAAGGGAAACCAGAACTAGAGGGCACAGCCTCAAAATAAGTGGGGGCCGGTTCAGAACAGAGTTGAGGGGGAACTTCTTCTCTCAGAGGGTAGTGAATCTCTGGAATTCTCTGCCCATTGAAGTGGTGGAGGCCACCTCATTGAATATGTTTAAATCACGGGTAGATAGATTTCTGATCGATAAGGGAATTAAGGGATATGGGGAGCAGGCGGGTAAGTGGAACTGATTCGCTTCAGATCAGCCATGATCTTGATGAATGGCGGGGCGGGCTCGAGGGGCTAGATGGCCTACTCCTGCTCCTAGTTCTTATGTTCTTATGTTCTTATTCCCAGGGACAAGAGGCCAGGAAAATCCACCTTTTGTTTCGTAAATGTTATTGTGTGCTTTATAACGTGGTTGTTAAAAAACAACTTAACATCTGATCTCTATTAAGTAAAATCACAGGAGATTCACTAATAATAATTTGACCATGCAGTACACATTGGAGTGTAGTAATAAAAAAAAATCAGGAGCACATAATGTGAATATTTTAACTAATAACAGCCAGAGCTGCATCATTAGGGCCTAACCTCTCAGATCCTCCTGATCTCAGAGCCTGGCTTCGATATGCCAAACCCAGACCATGACTGACAGTTTCTTCATGCAGTTGTCACAAGATGCCACGCTGCCTTGTCTACACCCATTCACAGAGAGGCAAGTCAGAGAGAACTTGAACCTAACCCATTGGGCGGGTCCTGGTTGGACAACAGTTTAATCCCACTCTGATTTTATTCTCAATTGTCTTCTGTTAAAATTATTCCCAGAATTCCTTGAACCATCAGAATATCGGAGTAGTTCTGGCTTCACTTCCCATTCTCAATACAAATTAGAAGGGGAGAAAGAGTAATCAGTATTAAGAACAAGGAGAAAAAGTGTATGAGAGGTGCGCAGTGGGTCAGTCCAACAAAGAGAAAGAAAAATGACCAAGGAATTGGCGAAGAGTAATAAACTGAAATGATTTAAGAGACATGAAGAATATGTAGGGACAAGTAGAAACTTTGACAATAGAAGATTTTAATTTGATTAATTTCAGTTGACTTTAACTCTGATTAAGTGAATCTGGTTTGAGTGAGTCAGAAACAAGCTAATGACTGTGGTGAATATCTGAGATACTTGTTGGGAAAGAGACAAAGAGAGAAAGCAGAAGAGAGAGGAGAAGATGGAGAAGTTTTCAGGAAGAGAGGGAGCGAACTGAACTTTTTCCAATTTTTGTTGAACAACACCAGGGAAGATCAACTGTAATATAATTATGCAATCTGTGTCCATGGTATAATGGTCCCATTATTAGTTAACAGTGGAGTCACCTGCTAATACTTGAAGTTCCAGTACTCTGTCAACCCCCACAATACATGCGTGTCACTTTGGAAGCAGCTGACTGAAATGCACCTGAAGCACCTTTCTGTTTTGGGCAGTATCAAATTGTAAACTGACCCAGGAGCCCAATTACCATTTGAACTTGGACTGTGGGTAATGCACAGTTTGGTCATTTCCACGGGGAATAGAAGGGAACAAAAATTTGGAATGATTTTTGTGGAGAATGCTGCTACAAAGTTAATCTGATCTGCTTCTGCTGGCCTGGTTCATGGCTCCCTTGTTGCAAATGTGACATTCCCCTCTCCCACCGTCCCCTCATCCCTTTCTGCCAACCAGTTCAACCCAATATTGGTAGACCACAGTCTGGGAGCTCCACCACAACACACGTTTGATCCTGCAGTTTACAGGTGTAATGTTAATGAGGATGTGGCTGAAATTTAAGTAGCTGCTTCTCCAGGTGCGGAGAGAGGCTAAACTCAAAATTGATCCCAGTGGATCCTCCAAAAAACAGCAATCAATGCCTTAGATAGTCTGCTGTAATATATAAAACAAAAGCTGCCACGGCATGGGCTAAATATTGTAACCTAATTACAGGAATCAATTGACGTCTATTAATCTTATGAGTGTTATTTCCACAATTCACAATTTATTTGAACCTCTCGGTTCACTTCATAGGATCTATTACTCTGTATGTAAACATTTTGTCAGCTCTAGATTTCTTTGTACCATGTGCAAGGTGAACATCAGGCAGTGTTTCATTCCATTAGCAGGAGGTCAACAGACCATGCTACACATTGAATAAAATTCATTAACTGTCCTTCAGTGATGTACCATTCATGTCACTGGTGCCCACATGTAATAAATTCAGACAAGATCAAACCTACCTTTCTTAAAAACAAAATCATTCAAATCATTGCATTTCCTCAAATATTCTTTAAGGTGCATCTTTTTAAGTATAATATTTGTGTAACGTTGCTTACTCTTAGAAATATAATTATTCTGATTTCTAATCCTTTGTATATTAGTTTTCCACAGTATCTGAATTATATTAGATTTTGGTTTGCAGAGGGGAGCAGTGAGCTGATGAGACCTTAATTTGGCTTGCTCCTTGAGTTTCATTAGTCAAGAATAGTCAAATAAGGGACTTGCGAAAGCCCGGCACATTCTACTAGTTTTTTATTCACTTGTTTTGTGTTTGAATCCGTCTATAACACTTCTGTTCACAGCTTCAATTCCTTCAAAGTGCGACAGTTCTGTGAATTTTTAATTGTCAAAATGGGTTCTTGTGGCCACAGTGCAGCTGGCATCAGATTATCTGGGATTTGAATAATTTAGAAAAGTATTAATTGGATGTGCAAGCTTTCTTTCTTTTTTTCCGTTGAGATACCTATGGCTGCAAAAGCAATTGATCAGTTTTGAACCAGTTGTAAAAGTTAATATTATGGATTTCTTGTTGGGTTGAATCACTTGAAAAGAATATTGTTAGTCTTTTGTGGTTACTCACCAGGCACAAAGACATTTAACCATTTCACCATTATCTGGTGCTGATGAAAACCTAATGATGTGACAATGTTGTGGGATTGCAGCATTTTGGAAATTCACTTTGATGCTGTGTATCCAAGATAAATGAAACATTTTACTTTTATGAAAAAAGTGTGAGAAAATCAGTGTAGGAAGTTGATTGTGATGTGTATAAGCTTGGAATTTTCCATTAAGTTTACCACATCAAAACACATGGTAAGCAAAGATAAAACTGATGAAGGATTGTTCATTTTGTTAGCATGTATGATGTACAATGATGCAGTATTGCTCCACGAGCTGGATTCCTGTGTTTTTGTAGTGAATTGCAAGATCTCACTTAAGATAATACCGTGCTTTGAAATTTTTTTACTGAAACGGTGCACATTTTGAAACTAATGGATTTCAAGTTGCGCACAAAATTCACTGCCTAATGCAAAAAACTATATTTTATCAAAGCAAACCTGTTGACGTACAGTTGCCAGAGGATACATCAATGTGGAAGTAGTAATAACTAAAATAAAAAGGTATAACGTATGTGGAAATTTGCTTCAAAGTAAAAAATCAATAGCTCAGAATTTATAGTACTATCCTGGCATTTAGGGATTTAGTTGTGTTGCTGGAGGAACTTGGTCTCCACATGTCCACAGAGATAAAACATTCTTGTAAATGACAACCTAGTACTCGTGTTTCACTACCTGTAATGCAAGAGTGGAATATTTTAAGAAAAGTTAGCACAGATTAGCCAACCTTGAGTTGTTCATATATCATTTTTGCTCTTGGCTGTAATTGTCATTGGCAATTGTATTTTTGCCCTCTCCAGTACCTTCCAGAGTAGATTGGCTGAATATTTCAGGTATTCATGAGCAGGAATTGAATTTATTTTTCACACGCATTTGTGCTATTGGCTGTATTACCATGGGTAAACCTTATGTTTTCTCACTGTCGCTGTTTCCGATATACCTTGACGTTGTTGCTAGCGTGGTGATGATTATCAGTTAAAAATAAAATTTAATTGCACTTTCTCTGAGCGTTGAAGCAGAAGTGTTCATGTGTTGAGTGTGTATTCCTTTTTTGTAAGTTAACTTTACTTTCCCCTTTCCTTTCTGTGTCTTCCCACACAAACATCATTATCAGCTGAATGGGCTAGTCAGTGATGCTATTGGGATACTTCTGCTGTTGATCTGTAGATAGAAAAAGCATAGAAGTTGTCTTGGGAATTGTTTGATTTTAGGAGCTCTACCTTGCACACGTCAATCTAGTCATTCCAGCCCAAGACTTATATCCATCCTGGAGATACCCTGCCCTGACCCAGGCCACCGTTTCCAGATTGAGGGGCATTTGTGTGTTATGGCTAGAGTGTCTACCTGGTGCCACACTGGGATGATGATTTGCTATTGCAGATCTTGGAGCCTCCTGCAAAGGGAAGAAGAAGGCAATCAGCTGATGTTTTACATTGCTGCTGATGCCTGACCAACTGTTGGGCAGTCCCTTAATAATCCTTCAAGGATTGTTCTGCTGATTATTAAACACTTGATCCCAGGGCCCAACAGGTGGAGGCAGTGTCGTTTTACTTTTAGTAGCACGTGAGCAGGCATATTTTAGGGTGCTGAGTATGCTTGTCCAGAAAAAAACCCAGAGATGGAGATGTAGCAAATCACACTTCCAAGAACATTAATAAAATAAAAGATTAAAAAGGAGCAAGAGTAGAGCATTTGGCCCCTGATGCCCTACTCCACCAAAATATCTCCGCTTTCCTCCCACAGTCCAAAGATGTGCAGGTTAGGTTGATTGGCCGTGTTAAATTGCCCCTTAGTGTCAGGAGGATTAACAGGGTAAATATGTGGGGTTTTGGGGATAGGGTGGGATTGTTGTCGGTGCAGACTTGATGGGCCGAATGGCCTCTTCTGCACTGTAAGGATTCTATGATTATAGATGCTGACGCATCCACAACCCTAGGTAGTTAATTTTGATGATTCACAACCCTCTGAGTGAATTACTTCTTCCTCATCTCTGTCCCAAATGATAGGCCCCTTTTCCTGAGACTGTGTCCTCGTGTTCTAGATTCCCAGGCCAGGGGAAACAAGCTTTCAGCATTTATCCTGTCAAGCACCTTCAGAATCTTGTATGTTTTAATGAGATCATCTCTTATTCTTCTAAACTCCAGAGAATGATCCCAGTTCACTCAGTCTTTCATCACTGGACAACATTCTCTTCCTAGAAACCTTTCTCCTGAACATTCACTTTACTGCCTTTAAGGCAAGTATACCCTTCCTTAAATATGGAGACCAAAGTGGTGCATAGTGGAGGCTGGATCATTAGAAGTATTTAAAGTGCATAGGATAAATATTTGATAGATGGAGGAATAGAGAGCTATAGGGAAATGGCACAGAAAGGAGTTGAAACCGGCATAGATCAACCATGTTCATATATAACGGTGGAGCAGGCTTGAAGGGCCTGGTGACCAACTCCTGCTTCTATTTCTTATGTTCTTGTGTTCACAGCACTCTACTGTGGTCTCACCAAAGCCTCTGCAATTGTGACATGACTTCCTTATTCTTATACTTCAATCTTCTTGCAATAAAGGCCAATATGCCATTTGTCTACTGAACTACCTGTTGTACTGTATGCTCACTTTCTGTTTCCCTTGTATGAGTACACACAAGTGTGTCTGAAAATCCCCATTTAAACATTTCATGCCTTTTAGAAATATATTGTTTTTCAAGTCTATCAAATAACCTTACACTTAACTACATTATACTCCACCTGCAACCTTGTGACCATGCACTTAATCTGTCTTTTTTCTCTTTGTAACTCTTTATGTCTTCTTCACAGCTTACATTGCCGCCTAACTTCCTGTTATCAGAAAACATAGATACATTTCTCTCAATCTCTTTGTCTAAATCATTAATATGGACTGTAAGTAACTGCCATTGATTGTTGCAGTACTTCAATAGTTACAGTCTGACAAGTTGAAAGTGCCCTGTTTATCCCACTCTTTGTTATCTGTTTGTTAACCAATCCTCTATCCATGTTAATAATTGCCCCAACATCATGAGCCTTAATCTTGTGTATTAACATTTTAAAGTTTGTTTATTAGTTCACAAGTAGGCTTATATTAACACTGCAATGAAGTCACTGTGAAAATCCCCTAGTCGCCACACTCCAGCGCCTGTTCGGGTACACTGAGGGAGAATTTAGCTTGGCCAATGCACCTAACCAGCACATCTTTTGGACTATGGAAGGAAACCATGCAGACATGGTGAGAATGTGCAAACTCCACACAGTGACCCAAGCCGGGAATTGAACCCAGGTCCCTGGTGCTGTGAGGCAGCAGTGCTAACCACTGTGCCACCATGTGGCACCTTGTGGAGTGCTCTTTTGAAATCCAGGGAAACTACATCAACTGGTTCCCTTTTATCTACCCTATGGTTACATCCTCAAAAGGCTTTATAAATTTGTCAACACAGTTCTCTTTTATGGAATCATGCTGATTTTGTCTGATCATACTACCATTTCTAAATGAACTGTTAAGACTTTTTGATTATGCATTCCAGCATTTTCCTGATGCCTGATAGGAGGTTTACAGGCCTGTAGTTTCCCATTTTCTCTTTTCCTCCTTTCTTGGATAGTGGTGTTAAATTTTAAAAGCTGTCAACTCAGTTGGAAAAGTAGAGGTGCCAACGGGAAAGCCTAGGCTGCTCCACACCAGTGCTGTGCTGAGCTCCAATCTACATAAATTGCAGCTTATCCAGACATGCAAATGTATAAAGTACCAGCCAAGAAAAGACCAATTGCTCCTACATGCGCTCTCCATACAGTTACAATGCCTCCTCTTATATCACAGTACACCCATGCCCTTCCAACCTGGAGACATGTAATCTACTGCAGGAGGCTGATCAGAGAGAGGCAGCATGGAGTTGCAAAGGGTATCCATGCATGATGAATCTGATTGAATATTTTGAAGAGATTACTAAAGTAGTAGACAGGGGAATGTCTGTGGTAATGTAAATGAATATTTATATTTGATGAAGTCCCTCATAAGTGACTGTTAGATAAAGTTGAAGCCCATGGAATTGAAGACAAATTATTGACCGCTTCAGAAATTGAGTGGGAGACAGAGAGTAGGGATAATGGTTGAGTACTCTAATTGAGAGGATGTGACCAGTTTTGCCCCTCAAGTATCTGTGTTAAGGCCTCAACTATTCATTTTATTCATAAATGATTTAGATGATGGCATAGAAAATAATTTATCCAAATTTGCCAAAGATGCAATGATATGTGGTATTGCTGGCAGTGCAGATAGAAGTGCAAGATTACAGAGAAACATTGATAGATTGAGTGAATGGGCAAAACTGTGAAAAATGGATGTCAGTGTGGGCAATGTGGACAGTGAGGCAATCAAGGATTGCAGCGGGATTTTGATCAATTGGACCAGTGGGCTGACGAATGGCAGATGGAGTATAATTTAGATAAGTGCGAGGTGATGCATTTTGATAGATCGAACCAGGGCAGGACTTACTCAGTTAATGGTAGGGCGTTGGGGAGTGTTATAGAACAAAGAGATCTAGGGGTACAGGTTCATAGCTTCTTGAAAGTGGAGTCACATGTGGACAGAGTAGTGAAGAAGGCATTCAGCATGCTTGGTTTCATTGGTCAGAACATTGAATACTAGAGTTGGGACGTCTTGTTAAAGTTGTACAAGACATTGGTAAGGCCACACTTGGAATACTGTATACAGTTCTGGTCAGCCTATTATAAAAAGGATATTTTTAAACTAGGAAGAGTGCAGAAAAAACTTACAAGGATGCTACCGGGATTTGATGGCTTGAGTTATAAGGAGAGGCTGGATAGACTGGGACTTTTTTCTTTGGAGTGTAGGAGGCTGAGGGTGATCTTACAGAGGTCTATAAAATAATGAGGGGCATAGATCAGCTAGACAGTCAATATCTTTTCCCAAAGGTAGGGGAGTCTAAAACTAGAGGGCATAGGTTTATGGTGGAGGGGAGAGATACAAAAGAGAGAGGCAATTTTTTCACCGAGGGTGGTGAGTGTCTGGAACAAGCTGCCAGTGGTGGGTACAATTTTGGCTTTCAAAAAGTGTTTAGACAGTTACATGGGTAAGATGGCTATAGAGGGAAATGGGCCAAATGCGGGCAATTGGAACTAGCTTAGTGGTTAAAAACAAAGGGACGGCAGAGACAAGTTGGGCTGAAGGGCCTGTTTCCATGCTGTAAACCTCTATGACTCTATGACTCTAAATGTGAGGTCATCTACTTTGGACCTAAAAAAGATAGGCTGGAATACTCTCTGATTTTGAAAAGCCACAAAAAGAGAAGGTCCAATGAGATTTTGGGGGTTCAGGTACATAGATCATTAAAATGATTAGGAATAGGTACAGAAGATAATTAAAATGTCTCAATGCAATGCTGGCCTTTATTTCTCGAGGGATAGAATACAAAGGGGTAGAAGCCAAATTTCAGCTATACAAAGCCCTGGCTAGACTACACACGGAGTATTTTCCACTGTTCTGAGCACCACACTTAGGAAGGATTCATATGTCTTGGAGAGAGAAAAGCATTGGTTTATGAGAATGATACCGGGGCTGGATTTCACAGCCTCGCTTGAGCGAGATCAGAAATTCCTGCTCCGATTCCGGGGCAAGCGATAAAATTCTGGCGCTAGTCTCCAAGGGTTAAGATACTAGGTAAGATTCAACAAACTAGGATTGTATTCTATAGAGTTTAGTTTTCAAGATATGAAGAGGAACAGAGAGTAGATTGCAGGTGCAGCAGGTGATCAAGAAGGCGAATGGAATGTTGGCCTTTATCGCGAGGGGAATAGAATATAAAAGCAGTGAGGTCTTGCTGCAACTATGCAAGGCACTGGTGAGGCCGCAACTGGAGTACTGTGTGCAGTTTAGGTCCCCTTATTTGCGAAAGGATATATTGGCCTTGGAGGGAGTGCAGAGAAGGTTCACCAGGTTGCGGAGATGAGGGGGTGTAGCTTATGAGGAGAGATTGAACAGATTGGGTCTGTACTCGTTGGAGTTTAGAAGACTGAGGGGTGATCTTATAGAGACATAGGGTAGAGGTAGAGAGATTCTTTCCACTTAGAAGGGAAACCAGAACTAGAGGGCACAGCCTCAAAATAAGTGGGGGCCGGTTCAGAACAGAGTTGAGGGGGAACTTCTTCTCTCAGAGGGTAGTGAATCTCTGGAATTCTCTGCCCATTGAAGTGGTGGAGGCCACCTCATTGAATATGTTTAAATCACGGGTAGATAGATTTCTGATCGATAAGGGAATTAAGGGATATGGGGAGCAGGCGGGTAAGTGGAACTGATTCGCTTCAGATCAGCCATGATCTTGATGAATGGCGGGGCAGGCTCGAGGGGCTAGATGGCCTACTCCTGCTCCTATTTCTTCTTATATTCTTATGAGTCTACTAGTTGAGCGTAGGAGTAGGGGGAATAGGCAAAAAATTAGAGGCAGACCTTTCAAGAATAAATGTCTTCACATAATGTGGGATAGAAGTTTGGAACTTCCTTCCGCAAATGATGCTTGATTAATTAATTGTTAATTTTAAAACCGAGATTGAAGCAAAAATGGATATGTAGGTTGTAAACCAGCCATGATCTAATTGAATGGAGGACCAGCTCATGGGGATAAGTGGCTTACTCCTGTTCCAGTGTTCCTATGAAAAAATAGATAAAAGTTTAGTCAGTTGGCTGGAATAAAATCAGGATAACTTCTCTCCAATACATTCATAGCACATGGCAGCAACCTTTTCCATTCACCCACTATTTGCTGGGAAAAGTGGAACTTGCTCACATCCAATCTAATTCTGCCATCGAATATACGAGTTTTTAAAGTTTCAACTTTACAACCATATTTTCTCTGGAACCTAATGACTTTGGTTTCCAGAAGCTGCTCAGCAGGTCATCTCATGCTTTGTTATGCCACTTGATCCTCTAAGAAGTTGGCCGTATAATTATTTAGCATGGAGACGGGAGATGGTGGCATACTGGTAATGTCACTGGACTAGTAATCCAGACAGCAAAGCTCCAGGGACATGGGTTCAAATCCAATCATGGCAAAAAGTATTAGTTAATAAACCTGTCAAAAAGCTAGTGTCAGTAATAGTAACCTTGAAACTATTATTGATCGTGTTAAACACCTATCTGGTCCACTGAAGTCTTGTAGGGGGTCCTTGCCTGATCTGGCCTGAATGTGACTGCAGACCTACAGCAATGTGGTGAACTCTTAACTGCCCTTTTAAATGGCCTAGCAAGCCACTCAGTTCAAGGGCAATTAGGAATGGGCAATAAATGCTGGTCTTGCCAGCGATGCCCACATCCTATGAAAGAAAACAAATACCTATAAATGTCATTCCTGCTCATTCCTACCCTATCCAGTTGAAATAATTTTTCAATGTAAACACAATCTACTCTCTTCATTATTTTATAAGCATTGACCAAATCATCCTTGAGCCTTTGCTTTTCTGGAGTATACAGATCCTATGCTTCAACTATGTCTGAATAGCTCAGGGATTTCAAACTGTGAATCAATCTTGTGTTCCGCTGTTTCATTTCTAAAGTCACAATATCCCCACAAAGTGAGAGAATTAAAACTGGGCACGGTTTTCTAACGGGTCAGATACCACTCTTGTACAGGTCAAAATGGTATTTTTGGAGTTAATTAAGGAGCATGCAGTGAAAATGTTTAAGGAGAGAATTCCAGACTTTAGAGTCCAGATGGCTGAAGGCACAGGCACCAATGATTGGGTAAAGTCTGCAGATAACAAAAGAATGGATATTACAGATGTGGAAGTAGGTGTCTTGGTGATGGAGAAGAAGTTGGTTTGAAAATGAAGCTCAGGGTCATATAGGACACTGACTTAAATTTTATTCATTAGTGTCATAAGTGGGCTTACGTTAACACTGCAATGAAGTTATTGTGAAAATCCCTAGTCGTCACACTTCGGCGCCTGTTCGGGTATACTGAGGGAAAACTTATCATGGCCAATGCACCTAACCAGCATGTCTTTTGGACTGTGGGAGGAAACCGGAGCACCCGGAGGACACCCACGCAGACACAGGGAGAACGCACAGACAGTGACCCAAGCTGGGAATCAAACCCGGGTCCCTGACGCTGTAAGGCAGCAGTGCTAACTACTGTGCCACCGTGAGGTGTGAACAGCATGGTTTATGCCTGAGAATGTGATCAGAGAGGTGATGGGAGGTTTATTCAAATTGCACTGCTAAAGTTATGCAATCTTTTCAACAAGTTAGAAAGAAACATAAATGAATGTGGCAAACGTGTGTTGTAACATTTAAAGAATACACAAAGTTTTGTAAATTATGCCTGTGTAATGTCATGTTAATTTTTCATTACAGCTTGTTTTTCCCTTCTTAAATTTCTTCTCTCTGCCTCTTATTTTGCCATGCGGTTTCTCCCAGAAAGTACCCGCCAGCCTGTCTGGATAATTAGTGTGTACCCTCTTGCCTTTCAGAAAACCATTCGTCCATATTTTAATATTCTCATAGGCACACAATGTTCCCTCTTCCTTCCGGTTCAGTGTATTCATCTGCAACTTCCACAATGTCAAATTGACAGGTCCCACACAATTTAAATTAAATTCCACTACAAATATTTCCAAAGTCATAACTTCTCATCAGCAAACATATTTCATGGCTACCAATGCATTACCTAATTTTATCAGCTTTTGAAAGCTATCTTTCACCCGTACCACGAACCATCGTGATTAAGAGCTTTTAGTCATGGAGCACAGTTTTAAATCTGCACCACAAAATGGTGCAGTTTGGCGACCGCAAAGATTTCTCCTATAAAATTAAAGCTCTGTGGAAAGAATATTATAATATCATTTATTATATATAGCATACATTTATTTATGACAAGCCCCTGGATTTTGAATGAATTTTCCCCATATAAAGTCTTTACTATTCAAAAATAATTGTACAGAACACCAGTTAACCATTGTAGGACCATCCCCATTGGGGTGATTTTCCTTGCCGTTATTAGCATGTTTTGAATGTATAATCAGGACAAGGACATTTTTTGTGGCAGGAAAATTGCATAGAAGCCACTTCTGCTATTTCCCTCTCTTTAAATGATACATCATTGGCTTTCCACTCTGCCTACATTTCACTGGACATGGTTCTCATTGCTTCTGACAGGGTCATACTACCAACAGACTTTCTGCAATGCTTGTCTCATTGAGGGCTTCTTAGGAAAGGGTGTAGCTTGTCATTTGCTCTACACTTGTTGGTAATTATGGTGATGAAATGGCAGCATCACTGAATGGAGCAAAGGAGAGTCAGGCGATATATAAGAATGATGAGGTCCACCAAATATTAGTGGTCAACAGCTAGTTTATGGATAACAAGCCTACTCTCTGACCACATGAATAAATTCTCCTAGTAAGAGTAGCCTAAACAGCAGTATTATGATATCATAATAAGACTCATGGCTCTACTAGATTGGTCATTGGCTGGACACAATGATAGCATGCTTTCTCTAATTGTCATGAATTAATATGCTCTTGACAACTGCACAATTCACAAATGGCTGAACTTTGACATTACTGGTGAGGAAGTCCTGCTATTGTGGACAGAAAGAAGTCATTGGAGCTAAGCAGTCCATATTGATGTTTATCCAGGGCATCAATGTGTAAACATCAATTTTTGGTAACCCCATTCCTATCCCCCTTCATAATATTTTCCTTCATCTATTTATCTAATCTGATGTTGAATGATGATATAAGGGGTGAATTTCCTCACAGCTTCTGCTCCATTGCCGTAACTTTGGCAGAAGTCTAGTTCCCATTCAACTCAATTCACTTGATGGAAACTGTGCCAGAGGGAATTATAATGAGTTAAATGACTTACTCCTGTTATCCTTTTGCCTTCCTGCTGGGTCTCAATATCAAACTGTTCCTTTGAGTAGACAAGCAAAATAACTGCAGGAAGGAAAAGTGGCTCAAATATGTAGATTGGGTCGATTTGATTTGATTTGATTTGATTTATTATTGTCACGTATTAGTATACACTGAAAAGTATTGTTTCTTGCACGCTATACAGACAAAGCATACCGTTCATAGAGAAGGAAATGAGAAAGTGCAAAATGTAGTGTTATAGTCATAGCTCGGGTGTAGAGAAAGACTAACTTAATGCAAGGTAGGCTGAGTCTGGGTCCTGAGCAGAGGAATTAATCATGAAGCTTAAACACTGGGAGGGGGATATGGGTTCAGGTTCTCTGGCTTCTCTGCCGGTGGGAGGTGGGAGGTGACGCGTTGTTTGCTGGTGGCGGGATTCTCTGGTCCCGCCACTGTCAATGGGAATTCCCATTGATGTCACCCCACGCCAGCGGAAAACCTGTGGGCGGGGCTGCGCTGCCGGCGGGATCGGAGAATCTCGCCAATGTGAATGGCAGGAGAATTCCGACTATGGGTTCAGAAGAGGACCAGGCAAGAAAGTTTTTAATTTTTATTTTAGGTTTCATTGTGTGGATAGGAGTGCTCCACCGGGCCCCACCAGGAAAGCTTGGGCCTCCCTTACCCTGAAATGTCCTCGCGGCTAAGATGGTCACTCCACACTTTCTGCCTCACCTGCTAACCCTGGAAGTGAATTTTGCAACCTCACAAATCTCCGTGTCCAGAAGTTCCTCTTTCTTTCGGTTATGAATCTTGTGTCTATTTAAATATTTAATTAATCTCTTGTCTATTGTCCCTCATACTGGATCCCTTGACTACCAGAAACAGTTTGCTTCTATATAGCCAGTCCCATCCTTTTAATTTAATAATTTCTCTCATATTGTCCTGTAATCTTCATTGTTCTAATGTAAAAGGCTCTAAATGTTCAAATGATTCTTTATAATTGTAACATCTTAATTTTCCTATTGTATGAAGCCTAATATTGCACACTGTAGTTTAACTGTGGAATTGTTAAGAGATTTCACAGAGACTCATCTTTGCTTCTTGGCTTTTATATTCTATACCTTGTAATAGAACCTAGAATTCCATTAGCTTTTGTTACAGCCTTTACAACCTGAATTCTGCCTTTAATGTCTTAAATCCCTCTGCTCTTCCACAGCACCTAACCTATTTCGATTCAGAATATAATTACTTTTGTTTTCTTAATATCAAAATGTATCACCTAATACGTACTGACATTGAATTCTGGCAATTTTCCCATCTTACAAATGTTACAGCTTTCTCTAATTTTGCAAAGATATAGCTACAGAGACAGGCTCCTATTTCAGCATCAGCAGCAAATTTCAACATCACTCTTTCTAAACCAATCTGAATAATTTGGATTGATTTTAACTCTCAGTAGCTTTGGCTTGGGGTGAGTGCTGTGATTTCAGGCCCAAGCATTTTAACTCCTGGGCTGCATTAGCACAGAATCATAGGGTTTTTTCTGCACAGAAGGAGACCATTCGGCCTGCCATGTCTGTGCTGGCTCTCCGAATGAGCAATACATCTAGTGCCATTCCCCTGCCTTCTCCTTGTAACCCTGCACATTCTTCCTTGTTAGATAATAATCCATTCCCTATTAAGTGTCTCAAGTGAAGCCTCCACAACATTCTCAGGCAGCAACTTTCCAGATCTTAACCACTCGCTGTGTGAAAAAGTTTCTCCTCGTGTATCCGTTGCTTCTTTTGCCAATTACTTAAATCTGTGCCCTCTCATTTTTGATTCTGTCACCAATGGGAACAGTTTCCCCTATCTACTCCGTCCAAGCCCCTCATGATTTTGAATATCTCTATCAAATCTCCTCTCAAGTGTTCTCTTCTTCAATAAAAACAGTCACAGTTCCAGTCTATCTTTGTAACTGAAGTTCCTCATCCCTGGAACCATTCTCATGAATGTTTTTTGCACTCCCCCAATGCCTTTACAACTTCCTTAAAGTGTGGTGCCCAGAACTGGATGCAATACTCCAGTTGAGGTCAAACCAGTGTTTTAATATGTTTAACATGACCTCTTTGCTCTTGTACTCTATTGCCCCTATTAATAAAGCCTAAGATATTATATGCTTTATTAACGATGCTCTCAACCTCTCCTGTTACCTTCAATGATTTGTGCACGTATATATCTAGGTCCCTCTGCTCCTGCACCTCCTTTAGAATTGTACCCACTGCCTGTGGCTCTTAAGCTCACAGCTGCTCTGAATTTCTAGGAGTGGCTCATTTCAGGGTAGCACAGGTGACTTGAGTGGTATCTCCCAGTCAGCCATTCACAAATGCATTCGGGAGGTTACAGATGTGAGGATTTATGTGTATATCAACTTGGAGCAGGCAAGCCAGGGCCATGGGCTTCACCGTCTTTGCAGGTTTGCCCCAGGTGCAAGGTTTGATTGACTGCACCCATATGGCCCTGCACACTCCGTGGTACCATGTGGTGCCATTCATAAACCACAAGGGATACTCGTCCCTCAATGTGCAACTCGCCTGTGACCACATGATGTACTTCCTGCAGGTGTCTGCCCATTTCCCAGGGAGTGTCCATGACAGCTACATCTTGGGTTGCTCTCAGATCCCAGCTGTCTTCCAGGGAGAGGCGGCTAGAAGAATGGCTCCTTGGGGAGGGGGGTACCCAGTCAGGAGGTGGCTGATAATGCCAGTGCAGAGGCCGCAAACACCTGCTGAGACTCGTTATAATGAACCTCACGCTGCAATGCACATACTGGTCGAGCATGCGATTGGCCTTCTGAAGATGCGGTTCCGGTGCCTGGACCGGTTGGTTGGGGATGCCCTACAATAAAGTCCCCTGAGAGTCTTCCGCATTGTTGTAGTTTGCTGTGCTCTCCATAAGTTGGTGCTGCAGAGGGGAGCCCACCGAGGAGGATGCCACCCTCCATGCGCTGAAGTGACAGCACCATCTCCTCGGACAGAAGGCGATGGGATTCTTCCAGCTGGCCTTACAGTCCAAGGAGGGCTGCTTGTCATCCCTTCCTGATGCTCACCACTCTGCCTTCACAGCTCCAGCAGATGACCAGGTCCAGGGACAGATCATCGGCAAGGGGCTCAGCAGAGTCCTGGGGTCCGGCATCCCTCCAAGTGCCAGTTCCCTCGGACATTCCTGCCTTTGCTTGCTGTGGATCTTCAGCTGTGAGGTGCTCACCAGTGAGTGACCCAGAAGCCTGTCTACTTAGTGAGCCCACTGAGGTATGAGTATCTGCACTGGTGCCGGGTGCGGGTGACAGATGTGACACATCTTCAACAGTGGGGTTGGAGAATTATCCCTCTGAGTTGCTGATGCCCGGTGGGTCCAGGCGGAGCAAGGATGGTCTGGCCTTTTCGGCTGATCAGTTTGCAAGAGAAGGGACATGGCATCAGCGCACTACAGGCAATATGGAGGGAACATTGATTATTCAATTAAGACTTGGGGAATGACAGCATGTCCGGAGTTCACATGCTTCTTTGCTGCCCCCACTTCACCAGCAGTGCAGGCACACTCTTCCTCCTCCCCGGCCAGATCAAGGGCTCGCTTCTCAAAACACGGGAAAGTTCTTAGTTCAGGCATGACTCCGGTTGGCTGCTCCTGCTCATGTTGAGTTTGTTTTGCATTGACACAGATAGGAGAGTGTCGGAGGGAGTTGTGATGTTAAAGATGGTGATGAGGTGTGCCAGGCATGGAGCTTGAGTGGGCGCTGCACTTTGAGAACATGGTGATTGTGAGACGGGGGAGGAGGGCATCGTGCCTGGTGTTGGAATCTCCCAATGTGGCTGGGTGAGAGATGGAGTTGGAAATGTGAGAGATATGCACAGGGGTCCAATGGGAGAATGGGGGTGGTTCAGTTACCCTGGCTGAGCGAAGAAGATCATTCATCTTTTTAAAAAAGTTTAATTATTAGCGTCATAAGTAGGCTTACATTAACATTGCAGTGAAGTTACCAGCACAAGGATTGACATTTTGGGTGTTATTTGGAATAGTAAGAAGTCTCAGAACACCAGGTTAAAGTCCAACACGTTTATTTGGAATCACGAGCTTTTGGAACGCTGCTCCTTCATCAGGGGCTCCTTCACTCACCTGATGAAGGATCACGCTCCGAAAACCCGTGATTCCAATTAAACCTGTTAGACTTTAATCTGGTGTTGTGAATATTCTTTCTGTACCCACCCCAGTCCAATGCCGGCATCTTCACATCATGATTATTAGGAATAAAACAAAAGGATTTTCTCGTGATCAAGTACCTAATGTGAGTGAACAAGGCAGACAATGATGGCAGGAACATCCTAAAATATGGCCCTAAAGAGTTGATATTGTCAGCTTTTCTAGCTGTGGGGGAAACTCAAATGATTGTCTGGACATGGCTACATACTCTGAGATAGACCTCAGAATACTGCTGCCACACAAGTTGGAAGCAGACTTCCACACTCCAATTCATGATGAGAGTGGAAGAGCTTTGAATGCAGCCTTCACCTCTTCGGTCTACTCTCCTGCAGATAATTGGAACTATCAAAACATCTCCCAGTTGAGCATTGTTGCAGAAGTATTTGCCCATATTATAGATCCCGGCTGAAGGCATCAACCCCGCATCCCAGTTGGGTTTCAGAACTGGAAGATCTACACTTGACATGATCTTCTAGTATGATAGTCAGCACGGATTCGTGAAGGGCAAGTCGTGCCTCACAAATTTGATTGAATTTTTTAAGGAGGTAACTAAGTGTGTTGATGAAGGTAGGGCAGTTGATGTCATATACATGGATTTTAGTAAGGCGTTTGATAAGGTCCCCCATGGTCGGCTTATGGTGAAAGTAAGGAGGTGTGGGATAGAGGGAAAGTTGGCAGATTGGATAGGTAACTGGCTATCTGATCGAAGACAGAGGGTGGTGGTGGATGGAAAATTTTCGGACTGGAGGCAGGTTGCTAGCGGAGTGCCACAGGGATCAGTGCTTGGTCCTCTGCTCTTTGTGATTTTTATTAATGACTTAGAGGAGGGGGCTGAAGGGTGGGTCAGTAAATTTGCTGATGACACCAAGATTGGTGGAGTAGTGGATGAGGTGGAGGGCTGTTGTGGGCTGCAAAGAGACATAGATAGGATGCAAAGCTGGGCTGAAAAATGGCAAATGGAGTTTAACCCTGATAAATGTGAGGCGATTCATTTTGTTAGGACTAATTTAAATGTGGATTACAGGGTCAAAGGTAGGGTTCTGAAGACTGTGGAGGAACAGAGAGATCTTGGGGTCCATATCCACAGATCTCTAAAGGTTGCCACTCAAGTGGATAGAGCTGTGAAGAAGGCCTATGGTGGGTTAGCTTTTATTAACAGGGGGTTGGAGTTTAAGAGCCGTGGGGTTATGCTGCAACTGTACAGGACCTTGGTGAGACCACATTTGGAATATTGTGTGCAGTTCTGGTCACCTCACTATAAGAAGGATGTGGAAGCGCTGGAAAGAGTGCAGAGGAGATTTACCAGGATGCTGCCTGGTTTGGAGGGTAGGTCTTATGAGGAAAGGTTGAGGGAGCTAGGGCTGTTCTCTCTGGAGTGGAGGAGGCTGAGGGGAGACTTAATAGAGGTTTATAAAATGATGAAGGGGATAGACAGAGTGAACGTTCAAAGACTATTTCCTCGGGTGGATGGAGCTATTACAAGGGGGCGTAACTATAGGGTTCATGGTGGGAGATATAGGAAGGATATCAGAGGTAGGTTCTTTACGCAGAGAGTGGTTGGGGTGTGGAATGGACTGCCTGCAGTGATAGTGGAGTCAGACACTTTAGGAACATTTAAGCGGTTATTGGATAGGCACATGGAGCTCACCAGGATGATAGGGAGTGGGATAGCTTGATCTTGGTTTCAGATAAAGCTCGGCACAACATCTAGAAGGGCCAGTTCTGTGCTGTACTGTTCTATGTTCTCAAACCGGCAGCTACAAGAGAAATGTGGTGACCAAAGGTAACCGCTATATGTATACATTACCTTCATCAATCTCACCAACACATTTGACCATGTCAGCAGTGGTGGTCTATTGAACTGCTGGAGAAAAATGACGGCCTGCCAGAGCTAATCTCTTCCACCCATGACAACATCATGGGTAAGGTCAGCTGTGACCGTGCAGCTTTGGGACTCTTTGAGATCCGCAGTGGAGTTAAACAGGGTTGTGTTCTGGCATTGACACTCTTCAATATATTCTTCCTTTGCTGCCATCATATGTCTTCATGTCATCTACAAACAGTGTCTACTTATATAAGAACATAAGAACGAGGAGCAGGAGTAGGCCATCTGGCCCCTTGAGCCTGCTCCGCCATTCAATAAGATCATGGCTGATCTTTTTGTGGACTCAGATCCACTTATCCGCCCGCTTACCATAACCCTTAATTCCTTTACTGTTCAAAAAGTTATCCATCCTTGACTTAAAAACATTCAATGAGGTAGCCTCAACTGCTTCACTGGGCAGGGAATTCCATAGATTCAGAACCCTTTGTGTGAAGAAGTTCCTCCTCAACTCAGTCCTAAATCTGCTTTCCCTTATTTTGAGGCTGTGCCCCCAAGTTCTAGTTTTACCCGCCAGTGGAAACAACTTCCCTGCTTCTATCTTATCTATTCCCTTCATAATCTTATATGTTTCCATAAGATCTCCCCTCATTCTTCTGAATTCCAATGAGTATAGCCCCAGTCTACTCAGTCTCTTCTCATAAACCAACCCTCTCAACTCCGGAATCAACCTAGTGAATCTCCTCTGTACCCCCTCCAGTGCCAGTATATCATTTCTCAAGTAAGGAGACCAAAACTGTACACAGTACTCCAGGTGTGGCCTCACCAGCACCTTATACAGCTGCAACATAACCTTGCTGTTTTTAAACTCCATCCCTCTGGCAGTGAAGGACAAAATTCCATTTGCCTTCTTAATTACCTGCTGCACCTGCAAACCAACTCCTTGAGATTCCTGCACAAGGACACCCAGGTCCCTCTGCACAGCAGCATGCTGCAATTTTTTACCATTTAAATAATAGTCCATTTTTGCTGTTATTCCTACCAAAATGGATGATCTCACATTCATCAACATTGTACTCCATCTGCCAGACCCTCGCTCACTCACTTAAACTATCTATATCCCTTTACAGACTTTCAGCGTCCTCTGCACACTTTGCTCTGCCACCCATCTTAGTGTCATCTGTGAATTTTGACACACTACACTTGGCCCCAACTCCAAATCATCTCTGTAAATCGTAAACAATTGCGGTCCCAACACTGATCCCTGAGGCACACCACTAGTCACAGATCGCCAACCAGAAAAACACCCATTTACCCCCACTCTTTGCTTTCTGTTAGTTAACCAATCCTCTATCCAGGATCTCCCAACCATGAACCCGTCATGGGATTCCCCCCGGGGGTATAAAGGTGAGGATAGCCCCCAGGGGAGAGGAACATGGCCAGGCAGTGGCCATCGCCAGGCATTACCTGTAACACCATGCACCTTTATATTATGTAGCAGTCTTTGGTGCGGCACCTTGTCAAATGTCTTCTGGAAATCCAGATACACCACATCCGCAGGTTCCCCATTGTCCACTGTACATGACCGAACTGACCGAAAGATGTTCAGCTTTGCTTACCTGAGATCAAAGACAAGAGTGTCCAGGTCCTCATCAGAGTGCTGCTTTCTGCTGATAATGCTGCACTCACATTGCAGATTGGGAAACACCTGCAGGGGCTAAAGGACAGACTCCAGCATGCTTGTAAAGTATTTTGGTTTGACCATCAGCATCAGGAAGACAAATGTCATGGTCCAGGATATTGGTTGTGTGCCAACCTGGCTGTGCCAACCTGTGGCAGGGGGAAGTGCCAGGGTGCATTGCCAGACCACTGCCTGGCCATGTTCCTCTCCCCTGGGGGCTATCCTCACCTTTATACCCCCGGGGGGGAATCCCATGACGGGTTCATGGTTGGGTGATCCTGTGTTGGTGAGGTTTAGAAATACGGCGGGAACTCAAAATCTTGCAGGGGGGCGTCTTCAATCATATGGGAATGTGTTATAATGTATATAAATAGGGAATGAACCGGATCACGTTGCTGGGGAGGGCGTGAAAATTCATGACTTTCGAGTTTTGCCAGATATTCAGCCCCCACCGCCAATCCTATGGATGGTGAATGTGGGCTCAAGATCCCACCCATAGTGTCACCACTCCTCCCTCGCAGTGTGTGATGGCATCTCCCTGCATGCCAAAGGCAAGAGCACATTGAGAGGGTCACTCAGGTGTCCCATCCCCCTTTCACATGACTGCTGCTCGCTTGAGAGTCATGAGCAACATGATAGTGTGCAGATCTTCCCCGGAGTCCACTGAGTAGTTCTATCAGATCTGGGTCTCCACAAAGGTTGCCAATCTCTCCATGGAGGAAGCCATGTCATCACATGCCCGAGGAATGAGACAGCTCATGGCCTTGATGGATTCCTGCATCAAATGCCTCCAGCGGCTCTGCCAGCTGTTCCCATGTTGTGCACTGCAACTCCAGAAGGTTAGGCGTGGCTGACACCAGAAGCCTGGTGCTCGACATACAAAGAACAAAGATCAAAGAACAATACAGCACAGGAACAGGCCCTTTGGCCCTCCAAGCCCGCGCCGCTCCCTGGTCCAAACTAGACCATTCTTTTGTATCCCTCCATTCCCACTCCGTTCATGTGGCTATCTAGATAAGTTTTAAACGTTCCCAGTGTGCCCGCCTCCACCACCTTGCCTGGCAGCGCATTCCAGGCCCCACCACCCTCTGTGTAAAATACGTCCTTCTGATATCCGTGTTAAACCTCCCCCCCCCCCCCCCCCCCCCCCTTCACCTTGAACCTATGACCCCTCGTGAACGTCACCACCGACCCGGGAAAAAGCTTCCCACCGTTAACCCTAGAATTTTATACAACTCTATTAGGTCTCCCCTCATCCTCCGTCTTTCCAGGGAGAACAACCCCAGTTTACCAAATCTCTCCTCATAACTAAGCCCCTCCATACCAGGCAACATCCTGGTAAACCTCCTCTGCACTCTCTCTAAAGCCTCCATGTCCTTCTGCTAGTGTGGCGACCAGAACTGGACGCAGTATTCCAAATGCGGCCGAACCAACGTTCTATACATCTGCAACATCAGACCCCAACTTTTATACTCTATGCCCCGTCCTATAAAGGCAAGCATGCCATATGCCTTCTTCACCACCTTCTCCACCTGTGACGTCACCTTCAAGGATCTGTGGACTTGCACACCCAGGTCCCTCTGCGTATCTACACCCTTTATGGTTCTGCCATTTATCATATAGCTCCCCCCTACATTAGCTCTACCAAAATGCATCACTTCGCATTTATCTGGATTGAACTCCATCTGCCATTTCTTTGCCCAAATTTCCAGCCTATCTATATCCATCTGTAGCCTCTGACAATGTTCCTCACTATCTGCAAGTCCAGCCAATTTCGTGTCGTCTGCAAACTTACTGATCACCCCAGTTACACCTTCTTCCAGATCGTTTATATAAATCACAAACAGCAGAGGTCCCAATACAGAGCCCTGCGGAACACCACTAGTCACAGGCCTCCAGCCAGAAAAAGACCCTTCCACTACCACCCTCTGTCTTCTGTGACCAAGCCAGTTCTCCACCCATCTAGCCACCTTCCCCTTTATCCCATGAGATCCAACCTTTTGCACCAACCTACCATGAGGTACTTTGTCAAACGCTTTACTAAAGTCCATATAGACGACATCCACAGCCCTTCCCTCGTCAACCATTCTAGTCACTTCTTCAAAAAACTCCACCAGGTTAGTGAGGCATGACCTCCCTCTCACAAAACCATGCTGACTATCGTTAATGAGTTTATTCCTTTCTAAATGCACATACATCCTATCTCTAAGAATCCTCTCCAACAACTTCCCTACCACGGACGTCAAGCTCACCGGCCTATAAT
Source organism: Mustelus asterias (assembly GCF_964213995.1). Taxonomy (NCBI): domain Eukaryota; kingdom Metazoa; phylum Chordata; class Chondrichthyes; order Carcharhiniformes; family Triakidae; genus Mustelus; species Mustelus asterias. The sequence continues at coordinate 56,080,657 of NC_135802.1, forward strand.
TTCCTGGGTTATCCTTCCTACCCTTCTTAAATAACGGGACCACATTAGCTATCCTCCAATCCTCTGGGACCTCACCTGTGTCCAGTGACGAGACAAAGATTTGCGTCAGAAGCCCAGCGATTTCACCTCTCGTCTCCCTGAGCAGCCTTGGATAGATTCCATCAGGCCCTGGGGATTTGTCAGTCTTTATATTCTCTAAAAAACCTAACACTTCCTCCCTTGTAATGGAGATTTTCTCTAACAATTCAACACTCCCCTCCGAGACACTCCCAGTCAACACATCCCTCTCCTTTGTGAATACCGATGCAAAGTATTCACTTAGGATCTCCCCTACTTCTTTGGGCTCATAGATCTGGCATCCAACAGTCCTCTGGCTATTGGGGCATTGTGCTGTGGCAGCCCCCTGTCAGCTACATGGCACTATGGTGCTTCCCACAATATGAATCCAACCTGACCTGCGAGTGTATATCCACCAGGGTGAGTGTGTCTACTGTTAGAGGGTGCGGAACAATGAGGTGATCCTGCCTCCTCTGGAGCTTGGTCATGACTCTCGGAGCTCGATTGGAGGCTTTCAGATTTTCTCTCGGAGAAGCAGTGGTACTTTCACAACACCACCCATGTAATTTAATCAGGGCTGCTGTAGTTTGTTTTTACAATAATGAGGCCGTGCGTGTTCAAACACCTGGCAGATGACTTGGGTATGATTTAATAACTGAAAACCTTTTTCACAAGGTGATTGAATTTCCCTGTAAGGCAGTTAAAATACTCTTCAAATTAAGGCAGACGAATTAGAAAATTGCCGCAGTCTCTCAGAAGTCTGGCTCCATGATGACCTGCTGTCTCTTGTAGCTGAATCTACTCCTCGAGGCGCAGCCTTTAAAAAGCCCTCTGAGGCCAAACAGACCCACAGAAGCCCTCTACAGGCTGTAGTAAAGAGGGAAACTCTTAAGGTCTTTAATGACAAGAAATTTGCAGCTTCCTGAAAGTAAAATATTTTCCAGGGAGCCGGGGAAGGGGGCCAGTTTCTCTGTACAGGGAACCAATTATTTTTCAGTCCAGCGCTTTCAACTTAAATAGTTAAAAGTGACATTTTGACCTTGTTAAAATTACTTCATCGCTCTAACATCAGGTATAGCTTATTCTGTTCTGCTCCAGATTATTCACAGGAGTATATTATTTCTCTTGCTTTCACCCAACTAAACACTCAGCAGAACACACTTCAAAACATTGATCCCTTTAGGCAAGAGGCAAGCTATAATTCTGGGATGGATCAAAATGACTCGTTCCTAAAGATGGCTAATGTAAGGAAAATGCCTGGAGTTGGAATGATTGATGTACAGTGAGGCTGTACGTTTTCTAACAAAGAATTATAACTGAAATTATGTAATCCAGGTAACATAAATTATTTATGTTCAGTTAATACAACCCTAGACTTATGTGAATTTCTGACTTTCCATTTTAGCCAGTTTACGTAATTAAAATAGTCTAACTGTAGTTAGATGTTTATAGTGTGTATATACATTATGTGCATCAAAAAAAAAACTAAGAATATAAAATGATCTTTACAGCAAAACTTATCAAACCATGGTGGTGTATTCACCTTTACCATTGGGTTGGATGTGCATAAACCCTGTACATTTATGCCCAACTCTTTCATTCTTTTTCTTTCCAGTGTTCTTGTCCTTTTTTCTTAAGTGACTGAGAAACCACCAATAAAACCCCACACATCTCGCTTATTCATTAATGACATGAGCTGCTAACTCAGACGAGTGAAGGTGAGGGGTTGGATTCTCAATTTTGGTTTGAAATAGGCATGAGGTCTGGGCCAAACTGCATTTGCCAAATGGACACTTTGCTGTAGCTCATTGGTTTTGGATGGTGGAAAATCTCCCAGCCTCCGCACGAAACCAGCCTGCTGACCTGTTTCTTTTTGCAAGAATGTGAACACTGGCTCATCCTGGGTGTAATATTTTTAGATGTGTGTCTGACACAATGGGCAGAATCGTCCATTCATAGAATCATTGAATCCCTACAGTGCAGAAGGAGGCCATTCAGCCCAACGAGTCTGCACCGACAATAATCCCACCCAGGCCCTGTCCCTGTAACCTCACATATTTACCCCCACTAATCCCTCTAACCTACGCATCCCGGGACACTTAAGGGGCAATTTAGCATGGCCAATCAACCTAACCCGCACATCTTTGGACCGTGTGAGGAAACCGGAGCACCCGGAGGAAACCCACGCAGACACGGGAAGAAGGTGCAAATTTCACACAGACAGTGACCCAAGCCAGGAATTGGACCCAGATCCCTGGAGCTGTGAGGCAGCAGTGCTAACCACTGTGCCACTGTGCCGCCCACGGTGGCACATTCTGGAGACTGAGTCCAGTGGGGGAAATGAAGTTGGAGTGACTTCTGTTGGAGAGTGGGTCTCGAATTTACCAATATCGCTGCTTACATAAGGAGACCAAAACTGTATACAGTAGCCTCGGTGTGATCTCACACTGTACAGTTGTAGTAAGATTTCCCTACTTGTATACTTCATCTCTCTTGCAAGAAAGGTCAAAATTCCTTTTTGTCTTCCTGATTACTTGCTGTACCTGCAAGTTAACGATTCATGTATGTGAGATACTCTGTACCACAGCATTCTGTAGTATCTTTCCATTTAAAAAATACTTTACTTTTCTATTTTCTATCAGTCACTGAGACCTTGTGGTGTTCAGTTTATTAATTACACATCTGCAAGAGGCATAATGAATCTTCTGTAGGGGTGGGCACGATGTGGCCCACCACGCTATCACCTCATGGCCTCCAACGTCTGATTGCCATTCACTATTCCACTCTGCCTGTTTAACTCCCCTTCCTGGGACCCGGTGTCAGTCTCATTCCTCCCCTGTACCCGGTCTTGGCGCAGCTGGAGTTCCGGGCAGCCTATATCTCTCAGTGACAGTGCGAAAGGAAGGCAAAAGCAGCATCTACTCAACTCACAGTCCTGGAAACATTCTTCTTCACCAGGCACCTGCCACTTGTATACAGTCGTGAAAGTGAATGTTCTAAATTCCCACTGCCGGGGTGCTTAATTTGGAGGGGGAACAAGATTCCGGTGTGTTGGCCTTTTAATGAGCATTCATGGGATGCAAATGGGGTTCCTAACATAGCTCCACTTGACACTTGACTCGCCCTTAAGTTGCCATGAAAGTCGGGAGGACAAGATTCCAAACTAATTTCCCAATATTCCCGATATTCTTTTTCCTCCACCCGCCATGATTCCCGCTGCTGGAGTGGAGTGGGGAGGGGGGAGGGCGCTGTGGTGGTGGGGGAGAAGCAGAAAATGGCACCCATTGAGGTTTTCCATTGAGCCATTAGCTTGTCTGCCTCTTTGCTCTGCTATCAGATTGGAAAAGGTTGGGTGGGTTGGGCGAGGGGAATGGACTGGAATAGGAAACTGCCTCATACTAATGGCAGTAATGATGGGGGTGGGCAGAGGCTCAGCTATTTCACCACAAAGGAAGTTCTTTTCGGCCTTTGCTTAACATTTTTATTCTAGCTCCGCATGTAACCCCACAGTTAGAGACAGGATTAGTGATTTTTTTCCTTTCCTTCTTTCCACACTGCCTTTTAATTTGCTCTTCAGTCAAGCTGAAGTGCCTTCAAGCATTACTTATTCACCGACACCACAGTAAAGCCAAGACTTTAGGCTTTCCAATACCTTTTATAATTGCATTGTTATGAGACTGCCTTCTCAAAAATGTGTGATAATTTTATAGCACGCCTTAACTATGTGAGAAAATGTTTCAAAACAGAGATGTTCAAAATTATGAAGGGTTTTGATAGAGTAGCCGATAGGTGAAGTTGGTTCTATGAGGGGGATTATCAATAACCAAAGGACACATCTTTAACAATTGGTAAAAAAGGTGGTAAGGTGACTCCCAATTTGTGCAGGATGTTATTGCGAGCTAGAATCCGCTGCCTGAAATGGTAACTTTGAAAGGAAAATTTGACATGTGCTTTGAGAAGATGCAGAGCCAAAAGGAAAGTTGGATTAAGGATAACTTGTTTCCATAGGCTGATACAGGTTGAATGGCTTGCTTCAGGACTGTATGATTCTCTAAAAAATACTAAATAGGAACTGGCTGTACAGCTCCTCAGACATCCTCTGTCACTCAATAAGGTCACGGCTGATCTGATCTTGGCCTCAACTCCACTTTCCTGCCTGTTTCCCATAGCCCATCACTCCCCATATTGTTCCAAAGCCCTATCTATCTCAGTCCTGAATAAATTCAATAATTCAGCCCCTGCTTCTCTGGGTAGCAAGTTGCAAAGGTTCACATCCCTCTCTCCCTCCTCATCTCCATATTAAAAGGGAGATCATTTATTCTGATACTCTGGCTGGAATTTTACCAGCAACGAGGTGGGCGAGGCTCACAGAACGGAATTCACCGTTGGCCTTGGGTGGGTTTTTATGAGCCTCGCCCGAATGAGGTTGTAAAATACCGGCCTATGACCGGAATGTTATGGCTGGTCATGCCAGTGGGATTTTCCTATCCGGCTGCAGTGAATGGAGATTTGGCTGGGCGCCAAATTCTCTGACTTTACTGCAGCAGAAGTATGGCGTGAACAGCAGGTAAGATAGTGCCCTTTGTGTGGAATCTTCCATTCTTGGTGAGTGTCTTCTCCAGTGCCTGAAAAAGTGATGAAACACCCCTGCTGACCCTGAGAAGGAAGTCCCGCTGTATCATCTGCTCATCAGGCAGTTTTGTGGACAGCAGTGGGCCTTCTTCCAAACTGAGGACCCCGGAAGACAACATCCTACTGGTCGAGTGCTGCCAGCCAATCAGAAGCTGGCAATCCTTGCACTTGGCAGCGTGATGGAGGAGGTCATAGCAGCTGCAGGAACAACATCCCCCGGACTAAAAGGATTGAAGGGCGACCCTGGAAAAAGATTGGGGGTTGTGGAAAAAGGAGCTGCCCCATGTCCACGCCCTGGACATGGGGCATGGACAGTTTAGTGCAAATTGAGAGAGCAATGCCCTCCCAGCCAATGCCACTCCAGCAGACATGCAGCATGTGCAGTTTAACCAGTTGTGCAGTCTGCATGACAGGGGTCCTGGCTGAAGCTGTTCAGATTGCAGTGAGACAGGAAAGGGCCTTAAGTACTCATTAATTTGCTACTCCAGGGACTCAATGGAGTCAGGGTAGGAAGGTCCACCATGGGTCATCCTGCCTCGAACGTATTTCTGGTGGGGGTGGGAAGGTGTCAGGTATTGGTCCCGATGCCAACCAACCAGACCTGCCCGCCTCCTTCATTGCTTCCCGCAGGGCGGAAGATTGCAGCCAATAGTTCTGGAATCTCCCTTGAGAGGAAACAGCCTCCAATCATCTACCTTGTAAATCCCTCTCAGAATTATTTTATGTTTCTATTCGATAAATAAGATCACCTCTCATTCTTCTAACCCCCCAATAAGTTTAGAATCAGCCCAATCTGCTCAACCCTTCCACATCAGACAACTCTTTCAGCCCAGGAATCAGTCTGGTGAAACTTCTCTGAACTGCCTGGAATATACATATATTGCTGCTTCAATAAGGAGACCAAAACAGTACGCAGTAGTCTGGGTGTGACCTCACATTGTACAGTTGTAGTATGAGTTCCCTACTTCTAAACCCAATCCCTTTCGCAAGAAAGGTCAAAATTCCATTTGCCTTCCTGATTATTTGCTGTACCTGCAAGTTAATGATTCATGTATGTGGCGCCCAGCTCCCACTGTACCACAGCATTATGTGATACCTTTCATTTTAAAAATATTTTGTTTTTCTACTTTCTATCAATCACTGAAAAGTTTTCTCTATATACCTTATCTAAATCCTTCATGATTTTAGACACCTCTATCAAATTTCCTCTCGATCTTCTCTGTTCCAACGAGAACAATTGCAGCTTCTCTCGTCTATCGATGTAATTCTGGAAGCTTATTCCCAAAATCATTCCAGTAAATCTCTTCTGTATCCTCTCCATTGCTTTCATGTCCTTTCTAAAGCATGGTGCCTAGAATTGGACATGATGCACAAGCTGGTTTATATAGGTTATATAGTTTCCTTACTTTTGAAATCTGTGGGTGGGATTTTACGACCTCACTCGCTCCAAAACCGTAAAACCCCACCCGAGGTTAACAGAACTTCCCATTGTTCGCCCCTCAGGTGGGATGGTCGAATTCCAGCCCACACCTCTATTTATAAAGCCCAAGATACTACTTGCTTTATTGAATGTTTTGTTAACCTGTCCTGCCACCTTCGAAGATTTGTACCAAAGACACGCCCGACTCTCTCTGCTCTTGCATCCCTTTAAAATTGTACCATGTTGCTCATCCCTAATTGTCCCTCATTCTTCTTACCAAAATTAATCACCTCATATTTTTCTGCTTTGAATTTAACTGCCATGCGTTCACCCATTCCAGCCACCTGTCTATATTCCTTGAAGTTGATATTACTGCCCTTCTCAGTACTGTTCACTTCCAAGTTTAGTGTCATCTCCAAGTTTCAAAGTTGTGCCCTGCACCCCAAATCCAAATCATAGAATAGAACAGAATCACGTAATCCCTCCAGTGCAGAAGGAGGCCATTCGCCCCATCGAGTCTGCACTGATCACAATCCCACCCAGGCCCTATCCCCGTAACCCCACATATTTACCCTGCTAACACCCCGTGACACTAAGGGGCAATTTAGCATGGTCAATCCACCTAACCCGCATATCTTTGGGACTGTTGGAGAAACTGGAGCACCCGGAGGAAACCGAAGCAGAGAACGTGCAAACTCCACACAGATGGTCACCCAAGCCAGGAATCGAACCCGGGTACTTGGCGCTGTCCATTTGACACTGAGCTCATGAGTCAGGGTCCTTCAAATGTAGGAAAATTGATAAGTTTCCTTTAATTACTCAAATTCTGATGATCTATCCCCTGCAATATCAGTTAATGAGCTACAGCCAATTAACAAATACTCTGAATGTATTCATGTTGTATTTCAAACTGCCTAAAATGAGCTGATATGACATATTTTCAAAACATTGTACATTGTGGTAATTAGATTTTCTGAATACAATGTCGTCTGGCAGCAATTTAATGGACATTATTCAGATTATGGTTTAAATCATTTTACTTCTTATTTCTAGGCTAGTCTAAACTATGGTGAGAGTTTTGACACTGCGTGGGCGGGCGTGCACCTGCCTCGGAAGCGTGGAAAATCACGCAAAAAGATGTTGGGCGTGCATCCCAACATCATCGCGTACTTGCTCAAAATTTTGGTCAGTGGGTGAACGCAAGAGCCAGATGGGTGTCCGCAGACAATCACGCAGGCAATTTAGCCCATTAAGGGCCTGTCTGCTTTTATGGTTGATGGGTGGGCCAATTGGCCAGGTGACCTTTACGTTTTAATTGCAACCTCGATCCAGGGTGTGATGAACTGTCCGGGCAGAAATAAAATTGAAAATGTGTCTGGGGACTGAGGTTTGTGCTCGAATATGCTGCCTCGACACTCTTTGCATAGCTTTTCCATTGCAATTTATTTTTCACAGGTCAGCAGCTCCCTGAGGCAGCTCCACAGCAGTCCTTCCCCTGCGGTGGCATGTTAGAAGCGTCAGTCCACATGCTCCCTTTTCCTGCCCTCCTCGGCAGTGCTCAGCCATTCACAGAACACGGTTTGCGCTGGCTGCCCATTAATTGGCCAGCCAGTGTGAAATAGCGCTCCTGGTCCACCGAGAGCGCACGTTCAATGGGGGGAAAACCCAGGCCGTTATTGCTAAAAGGCAATTGGCCAACTTTGTCATAATGCTTTGCATTATCGAACAATGGTGAAAGGGGGTAATTTCCAGTCAGTTAGCAAACTTCTTTTAATGTCATGTGTAAGGTGAATCAACTTGTAATAAAGGAATGTTCTTCTGGTAAAACCTCAAGAAGATGGTGCAGGGTTTTTAGTGAAATCCTGTTTCTATCAGGACCTGGTGAGGATAAAGATTTTGATTTAACCAGGGCTCTTGTTTATTGTTTTTAATCAGTAATGAAGCCACACCATTGTGTGAGGATCGCTAAATGAAAGAAATGATGTTTTCTAGAAATCAGAATATCCAAGACAAAATGAATATTAAACTAAATCACCTGTTCATGATTTATGCATCAAAACAGATTACCCAATAGATGTTTGATACTTAATGTTTTGCTCAACCTGTTACCTTAATTTCTCTAAATCTAAAACAACTTTCAGATTCAGTTTATCCTGTATTAACAGACTGACCCTCCTCCAATATTTAGTTTTCCCCAACACACTCTGTCTGGTTACCTGAGAGAATATTATTTTACTTCAAACATTTATACAGGATCTGCAATCAGTGGTCAGGGTGAGTATTTCTTTTATGCAAATCTCTTGTGCACAACAATTAAATGAGGAAAATCTGTAACATCTCTCACCTTGAATTGAAATCAGAGTTTCATCCAAACAGGACAAGGGATTAAAATACCTCATGAATAACAGTAAGAAGCCTCACAACACCATGTTGAAGTCCAACAGGTTTATTTGGAATCACGAGCTTTCGGAGCACTGCTCTTTCATGAGGTGAGTGGAGAGGTAGGTTCACAAACACATTATCCTCATCACCACTTGCCTGATGAAGGAGCAGCACTCCAAAAGCTCGTGATTTCAAATAAACCTGTTGGACTTCAACCTTGTTTTGTGAGACTTCTTACTGTGCCCACCCCAGTCCAACACTGGCATCTCCACATCATGTCCATGAATAACAGTTACAAACAAAAATTAAATAAGCAATCAAATCTCCGAAAATGCAGACGTAATGCTATGTGTGTGTACATTAATCGGGTTATGTACGTTAGCCATGATTTTAAATAATTAGCTGAAATGCACCTCTTAGTTCAAGAAGAAAGATTGTCCTTTATCCAGCCTGACAATAGTCGGTTTAATTTGTTCCTCAACCATAATGAAAATATGTCTCCAGGAAACAGCCAGTAAATTCTGATTTTAAATGAGGATAGAAACTATTTCGTAAAGGCTACTGAAAATATTGATCTCAACCATTGGGAGTTCATATGGAAGAGAACATATTTTACTTAGAAAGGAATTTGCTTCAGGGCAGTTTCGATTTAAGTCTGACATCAATTATATTGGACCATATCTGTGCCGATGCTCACTCATGAGGAATGTAATTCATTGGAAATGAAATAAAGAAAATAAATATATAAAACTAGGCACCATACTTTTTGAAGAGTAGCTCTAACATGCACTGATGATATGCAAAATTAACATTGGTGCATGATGTTACAATCATTTTACATGTTTACTTTGTGCTAAGAAATGAGAACCCACCATTTTATTAGTGTACTGGCTTTAGCTAAAAGAGAAATGGAGAGACATTGAGATTTGACAATGTTATCATAGTACGGTAAACAGATTTACAGGATGCAGGAACAGTTATGTTCAAGGAACAAAGAACAAAGAACAATACAGCACAGGAACAGGCCCTTCAGCCCTCCAAGCCCGTGCCGCTCCCTGGTCCAAACTAGACCATTCTTTTGTATCCCTCCATTCCCACTCCGTTCATATGGCTATCTAGATAAGTCTTAAACGTTCCCAGTGTGTCCGCCTCCACCACCTTGCCTGGCAGTGCATTCCAGGCCCCCACCACCCTCTGTGTAAAATATGTCCTTCTGATATCTGTGTTAAACCTCCCCCCCTTCACCTTGAACCTATGACCCCTCGTGAACGTCACTACCGACCTGGGGAAAAGCTTCCCACCGTTCACCCTATCTATGCCTTTCATAATTTTATACACCTCTATTAAGTCTCCTCTCATCCTCCATCTTTCCAGGGAGAACAACCCCAGTTTACCTAATCTCTCCTCATAACTCAGCCCCTCCATACCAGGCAACATCCTGGTAAACCTCCTCTGTACTCTCTCCAAAGCCTCCACGTCCTTCTGGTAGTGTGGCGACCAGAACTGGACGCAGTATTCCAAATGCGGCCGAACCAACGTTCTATACATCTGCAACATCAGACCCCAACTTTTATACTCTATGCCCCGTCCTATAAGTTGGACTTAAGTAAAGAAAGTTGGACTTGTTCAAAGGAAAAAAATGAGACATAGTTGAAAAGATAGTTGGCTTCTATTAGGTTCAGCAATATAAGAAAATGAGTCATAAGACAAAGAGAATATATAATTTACTATTATTATCAGACAGGTGGTAATCATAGTGCTAACCAAATCTCATGGGAAACTTGAGTAAACTATCAGAACGATTTTCAATTCATATTTTATTATGAGAAGATATGTGTGCTGAAGTCAGGAGTCACAAACTCCAATAAACCTTTGGAGATTTTAAAAAGCAAATTAAAACATTTATTAGGAAAAGAAAAGAAAACTTAAACACACAAGATGGCATTTACACAATTAAAATTAGTCTCACAGAACATTTTCGCTAAAAAGATTTCTACCTGGTTGGACTCACCTCTTTAGGCAACAGTCCCTATCAATACTTAATTGATGAAGATTCCAATAACATTATCAGAAGGCACCTACTGTTGCTATAGGGAAGATATATCACAGGGCTTCTCTCTCTCACCCTCTCTCTCTCACTCACTCCGCTATGGAGAATTCCAAAAAGCTTTAGAATAAAACCTTGCTCTTAGAAAACAACAGACTCTTTTCTGGGCTATCTGCAAAAAGCTCACTGTACTTTGTTACAGATCTGTTCCAGCATAGTGCACACTCCAGAGTCTTACATGGCCACTCCCCTCAACACAGCTCGCAACCTTTCCTTTAATATGTTCTTTCCTGTTCCATCTTTAAAACTGTTGTCCATAACATCTCTCTGAATTTCATCATCTTCAGAATATAAATATCTTTCATGTCTTTGTTGCTCCCACTCTTGGGAGAAATAAAACTTAATAATCTACCCCAAGTTTACTTAAGTTCCTTAAGTTCTAAACTCCTCCTTACCACCTTTTGGAATTCAACATCCAAATTCTCACTTATCTCCTAATGCAAATTGCTACCCATGTTGTGTTTCCTTGTAGAACATCTAACTTGGTCATATTTGTTTTGAATGCCTGTTTTTCACACCCAGATCCTTTGATAGTCTCAATTCCATCGCCACTCAGTTCCCAGCTTAATTAAATTATTCACACACACACACACACACAGCTCCCCAATCCTGCTTCACACAATACTACAGTACCTCAGAAATATTAAATACTAACATTTTGTTCACATGACTAATGAGTGCTATGGCATTTATTACTTTTCTGATTTGTCGTGCAAAGTACAGAATGAAGAGGATTAGAATTTCTATATACAATCAACATACTTTTTATATAGATGGATCACCAAAACTGAAAAAGGTCTCTCCTCAATATTGCTATACTTTGACACACCTAATTATAGTAGCAGCTTTTGAAATATTTGCCACTTTTGGGAATTGGATACTATTGTCTCAATTTTTAAAAATGAGATGGAAATTTGTTTCCACCTATTTTCAAGCCTAAAGTGCATGGAGCTTGTGCACAAACATGGAGGCCTGAGCCAGCCAAAATAATTCAACTGCTGCAGCACAGGTTATCATAGCAATAAGGTGATAAGCAAGGCCAGTGGCTCCACCTGAACTCATCCATTGGCATCCAGCCTTTTCTTAAATAATTCTCAGGCTTTTGCTTCCAGTTTTCTTAATGGAAGTCCATTCCAATGTCATTGGTGTGAGCAACAATTTTCTGATTTCAGTCCTTTGTTAGTTTTAGCCAGCATCTACGTGTTTCACTATTGTTTCATTTGAAGTATTCTGCCAGATTTGTCCCCTTATATATTTATTATCCTCCAGAAGTTGCCACTTGCCTCATTTCAAAGCTGGAAAGTTCCAGTGTGTTTGGTCTTTCCTTGCAACACAGACCTGCGATGCCAGGAATCAACCTCATGGTCCTCTGAACGACCTTCAGGACTTGGACATCTCTGTCAAGCTGCAGTGACCAAAACTGGGCACAGTACTGAAGACACAATCGGAGCACATTTTACCATGCACGAACTGTTCTGTGGTATTCTATTAGTTCAGTATTATATTCATTCTGTTGATAGCTCCTCCACAGTTGCTAGACATGTCAAATGCTAAGTATACTATTATCCCTGGATCAGTTTCACCGCCATAGCAATTTCAACACCATTCATAAAATTCAGACCACTTTCTCGACTACGTGCAATACATTATATAGATCAGTATTAGATTTCTTTTGCTGCTGCTCTACAAGCATGCTTTCTCTTACCTAGTAGCCTTTGAGTGCCTCTTAACACTCTCCTGCCTTCAGTTTAGTATAATTGTCAATCTGACTGTATTGAGATTCTAGTGAAGAATTTTGTACCTGTACTGCCCTGTTTGTGCCTAAAACAGGACAGTAAAAGGAGCAAGACCAGCTGAAGCTATTTAGTTCCTGCCAGTTCTGATTTTCAGAGTGATCTCGATTTAAGTGTCTAGAGATCCTGTTGGAAATTGGTGAGTATGGGAATAATAATTCCCTGTGGCCATTTTCATCTCTACCCACCGGATTAGCACTTGTTTCTGCGCCTGCTCACCAAGTATTGGTGTTAAGAGCTAGTGGTTTGGAATGTACAGTAAAGCGATCTTCAGCTGCAGTCACGTCCAGACTCAAGTGGGTGTGTGTTTGACAATTTATTGCCGTATTAAGACAGTTTTGTGCTGTGAGCCACACACATGATGAGGTGCAACAAAACTGCTCAGATTGACTTTACACAGGAGCCTTATAGCTTGTTGAATTTTCAGTCCACCTGCCACAGACTTTGATTTGAATTGAGTCTCAGGGATGAAGGAACAATGGAAATCACACTGCCCCTAAAAATATTTTCTTTACAAATGAGTTTTTTTTTTAATAAGTGAACTCCAATCACCCTTTGAGAATGTCATGTATTTGTTTGCTAATCTATGTGCTGGTCACTCTAAAAGAAGATACTGCATGTGTATGTCGTCAAGCCTCTTGGATTGTCCTTGAACCCCCAGGATTTAAAGATTAACCTCCTGTTGCCAACAACTCGGAGAAAAATCATGGGGCCATTAGAAATAATTGAAATTTCTTTTATTCTTTGAATATTTTCATTTATTAGTTATAAAAATATTGCAGGTGGAATACTGACTACCCAGAATGATCCACCTTGGCGACAAGGGAGCTTATTTATTTTCCAGTTGATGGGGTGGGTACTGCACTGTCAGGATGGATGTGCCGGGCTACTAATGTACAGTAATGTACAGTTAGGACGGCACAGTAGCATAGTGGTTAGCACTGTTGCTTCACAGCTCCAGGGACCTGTGTTCGATTCCCGGCTCGGGTCACTGTCTGTGCAGAGTTTGCACATTCTCCCCATGTCTGCGTGGGTTTCCTCCGGGTGCTCCGGTTTCCTCCCACAGTCCAAAGATGTGCAGGTTAGGTTGATTGGCCAAGCTAAATTGCCGCTTAGTGTCCCGGGATGCGTAGGTTAGAGGGATTAGTGGGTAAATATGTAGGGATATGGGGGTAGGGCCTGGGTGGGATTGTTGTCGGTGCAGACTCGATGGCCGAATGGCCTTTTTCTGCACTGTAGGGTTTTTATGGTTTTTTTATGGTTTAATGGTGGAAGGATAAAGCCAGATGATTGGAGACCAGAGCCAGGGGCGGATTTTTCCCGTCCCGCCTGCCACGGGAATCGTAGCGGATGGGATAGGACCACTTAAAGGTCCATTGACCTTGGGCGGGATTTTCCGACCTTGGGGTGAGCATGGCCGAAATCTCCTGGAATATGTCCAACCAGAGGTGATAAATCAAGTGGGAATGGGCTACAGGGTTGGATTCATGCATGTGAGATGCAGCATTTGAGTGGCTTATATGACTGACATCAGGTTTGCGTCATCCGCTGCCGCCCTTCTGTAAGCTTTGATCATACCTTTTTTATAATTGCTTGATGGGGGAGGCAAGGTAACATAAAATTTTGAGTTACTGATTTAAAGTTATGCAAGACATCACAGAATATTAAGTTCTTTCAAATGAAGAAGTGTCAATGAGTTTAGCATTTTCATGGAACACAAGCACTAAAAATATCAATGAAAAGAAGCAAGATTGCTATATTTAATGTTGCTGTTTTTAGATAGCTCATAAATAATTGTGTTCTAGAGCTGTGTTCATTTTTAAAAATTTTACATTCCAACTGTTAGTGTGAAGAATTTATTGAAGATCATTTTATCCGGGCCAATGGTTATAGGGTTTTCAAAAATAAACATACAATATGAAATTATGCCATGATTTTTAAGACATACGAACGTTCTAGTTTGCAAGTTTGTTGTCATTGATTTAGATTTCAATGAAAATGGAGTGGGAGAGAATGACTTTTTGCCACTGTTGCAATGGTTGCTGTGATTTTCACTGAGGCTTATCACTAAGTGGCCTGAGCAACTGCCTGAGTTAGAATCATAGAATTCCGACAGTACAGAAGGAAGCCATTTGGCCCATTGAGCCTGCACCGACAACAATCCCACCCAGGCCCTATCCCCTTAACCCCACATATTTACCCTGCTAATCTCCCCGAAACTAGGGTCAATTTAGCATAGCCAATCTACTAACCTTCATATCTTTGGACTGTGGGAGGAAACTGGAGCATCTGGGGGAAACCCAGATGCAGACACGGGGAGAATGTGCAGACTCCGCACAGACAGTGACCCAAGCCGGGAATCGAACCCGGGTCCCTGGCGCTGTGAGGCAGCAGAGCTAACCACTGTGCCACCATACCATCAGTTAGAAGGCAAGCTCTTTTAATATGCAGATCAGTTCTGTGACAACCGTAGAACATCTTGTATCAATTATAGGACAGTTCTGGGTGGCATAAATACTGCACATGATCTGTGGTCTGGTAGTAAAGGACCTCAAAGCTAAGGTTAATGCATTTTGTGGGATCTGGGGAAGTAAGAGTCCTCCTCCAAACTCTACCAAAACAGCCTGGGCTGCTGTTGCAATGGATCCTCAGCCAAAATATCAGCATTTGTTTCTTTGAAACATTTTATTTTCTGCTTTCTCGTTGAGAAAATAGAGCCAACATTTTGCGTCTAGAGAACCCTTCATCAAAGCTGGAGTTTCTCCTGCTGAGTTTCTCCAGCATTTTCTGTTTTTGTTTCCTCTCTCCACAGATACTGTCAGAGCTGCTGAGTTTCTCATGATTTTGTTTCAGATTCCAGCATCTACAGTATTTTGCTTTTACATAGAGATGGTCATTACCTGGTATTTTTGTGGCACAATGTTACTTGCCGCTTATTAGCCCAAGCCTGTGTTTTGTCCAGGTCTTGCGGGATGTTGGACATGGTTGCTTCAGTATCTGAGGAATCACGAATGCTGCTGAACATTGTGCAGTCATCAGTGACCATCCCCATTTCTGACCTTATGATGGAGGGAAGGTCATTGGTGAAGCAGCTGAAGATGGTTGGGCCTAGAACACTACCCTGAGGGACTCCTACAGAGATGTGCTGAGATTGAGATGATTGACTTCCAACAACCACATTTCTTTGTGCTGGATATGACTCCAACCAGTGGAGGGGTTTCCCCCTGATTCCCATTGACTCCAGCTTTGCTAGGGCTCCTTGATGCCACGCTCAGTTAAATGCTGCCTTGGTGTCAAGGGCAGTCACTCTCACCTCAACTCTGGAGTTCAGCTTTTTCATCCATGTTTGACCCAAGGGGTTGTTATGAGGTCAAGTGCCGAGTGGCCTTGGCAAAACCCAAACTGGGCATCACTGAGCAGGTCATCGCTGAGTAAGTGCTGCTTGAGAGCTCTGTCAATGACACCTTCCATCACATTACTGATGGTTGAGAGTAGGATGATAGGGCAGTAATTGGCTGAGTTGAATCAGTCCTGCATTCTGTGTACAGGACATACCTGGGGCAATCTGCCACATTGCTGGGTAGATGCCAATGTTGTATCCATACTGGAAGAGTTTATGACCATTGCTTTTACCATTGAAAGTTTCTCCAATCCAAAGATGTGTGGGCTAGATTGATTGGCCATGCTAAATTGACCCTTAGTACCAGGGGGATTAGCAGGGTAAATACGTGTGGTAATGGGGATAAAGCCTGGGTGGGATTGCTGTCAGTGCAGGCTCGATGGACTGAATGGTCTCCTTCTGTACTGTAGGGATTCTATAATTCAATAATTCTAATAATAAAATGACTGATGGTTTGAGAAACAGGTTTTCCAGCATTTGAGGTTGAAAGTACTTGTTATCAAGTGATTTAGAACATTTGAAGAAGGGAATTGACAAGAGGAGGAATTGCATATGACACTTACTTTAGATGCTGCTAAAGTGGAGTTATTTGTATCCGTGAAAGTGTTAGTGCGCAAACATTCCAGGAGACTAGATAAGTAATATTGTGTCTCCAGGTGCAGTGGCCACTGCCAGCAATGCAGCGGAGTCGAGGGGAAGGATTATCTAATTACTGGTGCTCCGGAGTGTCACTGAATCGAGTGGGGTCATTGAGACCACTCTGCAGGGAGGTTCTGGTGAGCCGGGAGTGGGAAGGAGGTTGTTGCCATGGGGTGTGGCTTCCATAGGATCCTTCTGTCTCTATTGGCAGATCCCTATGTTAGGATCGGGATGTCAGAGAGGGACAGAGTTCACTTGCACCCCCTTCCCAGGCCACGGCCATAGCTGCCAGGGTTTACATATGACCATGCAAATTAGGTAGAGGAGTAGGCCACTTGGCTTGAGTTGCTTTTAATGCATTTATATTCTTTCCTAAATAAGGACACCAAATCCACACATATACTCATTGGAATTTAGAAGAATGAGGGGGGACCTTATAGAAACATATAAAATTATGAAGGGAATAGATAAGAGAGAAGCAGGGAGGTTGTTTCCATGGCGGGTGAAACTAGAACTCACCTCAAAATAAAGGGGAGCAGATTTAAGACTGAGTTGAGGAGGAACTTCTTCACCCAAAGGGTTGTGAATCTGTGGAATTCCCTGCCCAGTGAAACAGTTGAGGCTACCTCATTGAATGTCAAGGGCCATCTAAGGCTCTCATCGCTCAATCCCCATCTCATTCCACCAGCATTAGGTGGGAACCATGCCTTGTGGATACCCACTGAGACCTCAACAATTTACAGTCTATAATCATTGACTTGGATTTTTGAACAGTAAAGGAATTAAAGGTTATGGTGAGCGGGCGGGTAAGTGGAGCTGAGTCCACGAAAAGATCAGCCCTGATCTTATTGTATGGCAGAGCAGGCTCGAGGGGCCAGATGGCCTACTTCTGCTCCTAGTTCTTATGTTCTTCTGTTCTTATATACTTTAGATGTAGTTTCACCAATGCCATTAACAACTGTAATAAGATATCACTATTTTTATATTCCATTCACTTTGAAACAATGAAAGAACATTCCATTTGCCTTCCTCACCACTTGCTATATCTGCATACAACCATGTACCAGATTCCTCTGTACCAGTAATTCTGCAATCCCTGTCAATTTAAATAATACACTGCTTTTCTATTCTTCCTGCCAAAGTGGACAGGCTTACCTTTTCCCACATCTCCATTTGCCATTTTTCCCCACTCACTTAACCTGTCTATACCCCTTTGCAGCCTTGTTATGCCCTGTTCACAACTTACTTTCCGAACTATCTTTGTGTCATCAGCAAATTTAGCAACCATTCATTTCGTCCCTTCATCCAAGTCAATGATATAGATTGTAAATTGTTGAGGTCTTAGTGGGTATCCACAAGGCATGGTTCCCACCTAATGCTGGTGGAATGAGATGGGGATTGAGGGATGAGAGCCTTAGATGACCCTTGAATGTCTACTTAATGTGGCTACAAGAGCGAACTGTCTCCAGCATACCCTCTAATTCTATCTTTTACTCTCGTTCTATGCTTTTAAAACCATACTCTAACTCTTTTAAACTGTCTAACAATGTTGCCTTTACTATATTCTGCACCCTCTCCTTTCCTTCTCCCCTATGTACTCTAAGAACGGTATGCTTTGTCTGTATAGTGCGCAAGAAACAATACCTTTCATGGTATACCAATTCATGTGACAATAATAAATCAAATCAAATCAAAGAGCAAGTCAGAGGCTGGAAATACTGTGGAGAGTAACTCACCTCCTGACTCCCCAAACCCTGTTCACCATCTACAGGGCCCAAGTCAGGAGGGTGATGGAATACTGTCTACTTCCCTGGTGCACAGTGTCGCAGTGGTTAGCACTGCTGCCTCACAGCGCCAGGGTTCGATTCCAGCCTTGGGTGATTGTCTGTGTGGGGCCAGCACATTCTCCCCGTGTCTGCATGGATGTGCAGGTTAGGTGGATTGGCCATAATAAATTGTCCCTTAGTATCCAAAAGTGTGTAGGTTAGGTGGATTAGCCGTGGTATATGTGCGGCACTATAGGGATAGGGTGGTGGGGCAGGGCAGGGGGGGGGGGGGGTGCAGGCTGTGTAGGCCTGAGTTGGTTGTTCTTTCAAGGAGTTGGTGCAGATTTGATTGGCCAAATGCCCTCCTTCTGCACTGTAGGGATTATATAGATTCTATTAGTACAACCCCAACAATGCTGAAAAAGTTCAAGATTTTCCAGGGCAAAGCAGCCCACTCGATCAGCACCCTGTCTACCACCTTAACCATTCACTCCCTCCATCATCAACACACATTGGCAGTAGTGTTTACCATCTACAAGGTGAACTGCAGCAACTCCTCAAGCCTCCTACAGCACCTTCCAAACCCGCAACTTCTACCAGCTTAAAGAATAAGGGCAAAAGATGCAGCGGAACACCACCATTTGCAAGTTCCCATCCAAGTCACACACCATCTTGACTTGGGACAATATTGTAGCTCCTTCACCGTCGCTGGGTCAAAATCCTGGAACTCTCTTCCTTACAACACTGTGGGTGTACCTACACCACATTCTGCAGTGGTTCAGGAAGGCAGTTCACCACCACCTTCTCAAGGGTAATTACGGATGAGCAAAAATGCTGGAATAGCCAGCGACTCCCACATCCTGTAAAAGAGTGAATAAATATTGGTTGCTGTGTGGGAAGGTTGTCTGCAACATTTCCGAACCTGGACACGCTCTCCCCCTGACCTCCCCAAATCCCAGCCCGCCACCTGTCGGAGCATTAAATTCCACCTGATGTTTCAGGTAAACAGGGAATTGTGAACACTGGAATTCTGAAAAACAAAATGCTTGTAGAACCATTCAGTCATATCTAGAAATGAGAAATGATGGTTTTGGGTATAACCCTTCATAAGAACTGGCAGCCAATTAGTTTGGAACGAATGGAACACGTTAAGAATAATCTAGGTCTGGTGCAGAATCTTGGTTTTTTTATTAAGGCTAATAAGGATGAACCAGAACATTCCCAAGAGAACAAATAAGTAAGGAGAGTGTTGGGAGTTTGAGGTCAAGAGTTCAAATCTAACATCCGCTTTCACAAAAGGCAGCAGATGGGTTTAATGGCCTATTAGTGGGATTTAAAAACAAGGAGGTGTGCATCATACAGAGTTATCCTGTACTAATGGAAGGAAATCTTTAGAATGTGAATGGGACCTACTGAGGAAATTCAGCAGGAAAATTGGAGAGTCTGAAGTTGAGAGGTGAAAAGTGACTGGAATAAAAGATGAGAAACTGCTCCTGAATTCTGAACTGTGCTTACTGAGAGTAGAGTTACAGGCCAGTGTTGCAACACAAGATGGCAGAGGTGATGTAGAAATGGTGAATTGAGGGCATAGGCACGGAGAGGTTAGAATCTTCTGTCCAAATGGAATGGCGGTATTCAAGAAAAGGATTATTTTCCTCCACTGAATCATATTTGGAGGGGACTCCTGTAAATTGTGCTTTACAAGACTGGTCAATATAAGGGTCAACTTACCTTTAAAGGTCACATCCATATAATGATTTCATTGCATTAAAAACACATCTACATTAGAAAGCACCTTATAGTGACATTTAAAGGTGTGAAAATATGAAGTCACTGTGGAGCATTAGCAAGGATGAGATCATCATTACTAGCATGTACGGTGAGGTGGTCACACCACAGATAAAGAATGCACAGGCAAAAAGGAAATGGGTTACCCCCATACTGAGAAAAATCACTAGGCAGGCAATGTAGGAGTCCCCTGGCTCCATCTCCTTCTCTAACAGATTTTCTGCTTTAGGCACTGTTGGGGAAGGTGGTTTCTCAGAGGAATTCAGCAAGAGCCAAGTCTGCAGTAATACGAGTGGATCAGCTGTACAGTGGGGGAGGGAAAGGAGCTGGGAGAGCAATAGTGATCGGAGATTCTATCGTAAGACAAACAGATAGACATTTCTGAGACCACAGACGTGACACCAGGATGGTATTTTGTCTCCCTGGTACCAGGGTCAAGAATGTGACTGAGTGGCTGGAAGACATTCTGAAGGGGGAGGTGAGGCTGTGATTGATGTTTCAATGCAGTGATTCATCGATTGGTAAAAACAGGATGAGGGCACTCAAGCAGAATATAGGGAACCAGAAAATAAAATTAAATAAATTAAAAAGCAAGACCTTAATAGGTAATAATCTCAAGTGAAATCAGGAATAGGAGAATAGACCAGATGAATGCTTGGCTGGGGAAGGGAAGGATTTAGATTACTGAGGCATTGGAACTGATTCTTGGGAAGATGGGACCTGTACAAGCTGGCCGGTTGGATCTCAGCAGGACCGGGGCCAATATCCGTGCAGGGGCTTTCGTTAGTACTGTGGGGGAGGGTTTAAATTAAAGTGACAGTGGAATGGGGAACAGAATAATGACACATGAGAGAGAATAAAAGGCCTAATACCAAAAAGGGCCATAGTACAAGGTAAGATGTGTAAAAATGTTAAAAAGACAAATATAAAGTTACTGTACCCGAATGCACGAACTTTGCCGTTAAGATAGACAAATTAACATCGCAATAGTTGTAAATATTTTGAAAAGTTTGTTTTATTAGTGTCACAAGTGGGCTTACACTAACATTGCAATGAAGTTACTGTGAAAATCCCCTAGCCGCCATACTCTGGCGCCTGTTCTGGTACACTGAGGGAGAATTTAGCATGGCCAGTGTACCTAACCAGCACGTCTTTTGGACTGTGGGAGGAAACCAGAGCACCCAGAGGAAACCCACGCAGAGACGGGGAGAACGTGCAGACTCCACCCAGACAGTGACCCAAGCCAGGAATTGAACCCAGGTCCCTGGCGTTGTGAGGCAGCAGTGCTAACCAATGTGTCACCATTGGTAAAGGATGAAATCAGTGCAATAGTGAGAAAGGATATTGGCTCAGAAAATCTAGATATAGAATCAGCCTGGGTGGAGTTAAGGAGCAACAAAGGGCAGAAAGCATTAGTGGGAGTTGTCTATAGGCCACCAAACAGTAAGGTAGGGGTTGGCATTAAACAGGAAACTGGAGATGCACGTAACAGTTGCTGCAGTGGTCATGGATAACTTTAATCTCCATATAGACTGGGCAAACCAAATTAGTAATAATAATGTGGCAGATGAATTCCTGGCATGTGGACAGAATGGGTTTTTGGACCTGTATGTTGAGGAACCAACAAGGGAACAGGCTATCCAGGATTTGGTATTGTACACTGAGAAGGATTAATTCATAATCTTGTTGTGAGAGGTCCTTTAGGGAACAGTGACTATAACATAATAGAATTCTTTATTAGGAGAGGAAGTGAAGTAGTCCAATCCAAAACTAGGGTCTTAAATCTAAGCAAAGGAAATTATGAAGGTATAGGCATTTCTGTGGACGTGAAAGAGGCTCCAAGATGGTATGTTGCCTCCCCGGTGTGAAGGTCCAGGATATCTCTGAACGGACAGAAAGCATTCTGAAGGGAGAGGGTGAACAGCCAGAGATCCTGGTACATATTGGTACTAACGACATAGGCAGGAAGAGTGATGAGGTCCTGCAGCAGCAGTTTAGGGAGTTAGGTAGAAAGTTAAAAAGCAGGACTTCTAGGGTTGTAATCTCAGGATTACTCCCTGTGCCACGTGCTAGTGAGGCTAGGAATAGGCAGATAGTGCAGCTCAACACGTGGCTAAACAGCTGGTGTAGGAGGGAGGGTTTCAGATATCTGGACCATTGGGGTTTCTTGCGGGGCAGATGGGACGGGTTGCATCTAAACTGGAGGGGCACAAATATTCTGGCCGGGAGGTTTGTTAGTGTCACACGGGAGGATTTAAACTAGTTTGGCAGGGGAGTGGAACCCAAAGCAAAGGTGAATTAGCTGAAGGGGAACGAGAGAGTAGGGCCAGTAAGACTCAGAGAAACAGAGGCAGGGTGGGATTGCAAATCAGAGAGGGTCTGGTGGACTGAAGTGCATTTGTTTCAATGCGAGAAGTGTAACAGGTAAGGCAGATGAACTTAGAGCTTGGAGTAGTGCCAGAAACTATGATGTAGTTGCCATTACAGAGACTTGGTTCAGGGAAGGACAGGATTGGCAGCTTAACATTCCAGGATATAGATGTTTCACGCGTGATAGAGGGGAATGTAAAAGGGGTGGGGGAGTTGCACTACTGGTTAAGGAGAATATCACAGCTGTACTCTGGGAGGACACCTCGGAGGGCTCATACATCGAGACAATATGGGTAGAGCTCAGGAATAGGAAGGGTGTAGTCACAATGTTGGGAGTTTACTATAGGCCACCCAACTGCCAGCGGGAGATTGAGGAACAGATGTGTAGGCAGATTTTGGCAAGGTGTAAAAGTAACAGGGTTGTTGTGGTGGGAGAGTTTAATTTCTCCTATATTAACTGGGACTCAGTGCTAGGGGCGTGGATGGGACAGAGTTTGCAAGGAGCATCCAGGAGGGCCTCCTGAAACAGTATGTAGATAGTCCAACTTGGGAAGGGGCCATACTGGACCTGGTATTGGGGAATGAGCTCGGCCAGGTGGTCGATGTTTCAGGAGGGGAGCAGTTCGGGAACAGTGACCACAATTCAGTAAGCTTTAAGGTATTGATGGATAAAGATAAGTGTAGTCCTCAAGTTAAGGTGCTAAATTGGGGGAAGGCTAATTACAACAATATTAGGCAGGAACTGAAGAATGTAGATTGGGGGCAGATGTTTGAGGGCAAATCAACATCTGGCATATGGAGGCTTTCAAGTATAAGTTAATAGGGATTCAGGACCAGCACATTCCTGTAAGGATGAAGGATAAGTATGGCAAGTTTTGGGAAGCTTGGATAACGAGAGATATTGTGAGCCTAGTCAAAGAGAAAAAGGAAGCATTTGTCAAAGCTAGGAGGCTGGGAACACACGAAGCAAATGTGGAATACAAGGAAAGTAGAAAGAAACTTAAGCAAGGAGTAAGAAGAGCTAGAAGGGGTCATGAAAAAG
The DNA here is from genome assembly GCF_964213995.1 of Mustelus asterias. Classification (NCBI taxonomy): domain Eukaryota; kingdom Metazoa; phylum Chordata; class Chondrichthyes; order Carcharhiniformes; family Triakidae; genus Mustelus; species Mustelus asterias. The sequence continues at coordinate 56,104,053 of NC_135802.1, forward strand.
CATTGGCCAGCAGGATTAAGGAAAATCCCAAGGCTTTTTATACATATATAAAGAGCACAAGAGGGTAGCCAGGGAGAGGGTTGGCCCACTCAAGGACAAGGGAGGGAATCTATGTGTGGAGCCAGAGGAAATGGGCGAGGTATTGAATTAGTACTTTGCGTCAGTATTCACCAAAGAGAAGGACTTGGTGGATGATGAGTCTGGGAAAGGATGTGTAGATAGTTTGAGTCATGTTGAGATCAAAAAGGAACAGGTATTGGGGTACTTGAGAAACATCAAGGTAGACAAGACAAGTCCCCAGGGCCTGATGGGATATACCCCAGAATACTGAGAGAGGCAAGAGAGGAAATTGCTGGGGCCTTGAGAGAAATCTTTGTATCCTCACTGGCTACAGGGGAGGTCCCAGAAGATTGGAGAATAGCCAATGTTGTTCCTTTATTTAAGAAGGGTGGCAAGAATAATCCAGGTAATTACAAGCCGGTGAGCCTTACATCAGTGGTAGGGAAATTATTGGAGAGGGTTCTTCGAGACAGGATTTATTCCCACTTGGAAATAAGTGGACGTATTAGTGAGAGGCAACATGGTTTTGTGAAGGGGAGGTCATGTCTCACAAACTTGATTGAGTTTTTCGAGGAAGTGACGAAGATGATTGATGAGGGTAGGGCAGTGGATGTTGTCTACATGGACTTCAGTAAGGCCTTTGACAAGGTCCCTCATGGCAGACTGGTGCAGAAGGTGAAGTCGCATGGGATCAGAGGTGAGCTGGCAAGGTGGATACAAAACTGGCTCGGTCAAAGAAGACAGAGGGTAGCAGTGGAAGGGTGTGTTTCTGAATGGAGGGCTGTGACAAGTGGTGTTCCTCAGGGATCAGTGCTGGGACCTTTGCTGTTTGTAATATATATAAATGATTTGGAGGAAAATGTAACTGGATTGATTAGTAAGTTTGCGGACGACATAAAAGTTTGGTGGATTTGCAGATAGCGATGAGGACCATCAGAGGATACAGCAGGATATAGATCAGTTGGAGGCTTGGGCGGAGAGATGGCAGATGGAGTTTAATCCAGACAAATGTGAGATAATGCATTTTTGGAAGGTCTAATACAGATAGGAAATATACAGTAAATGGCAGAACCCTTAGGAGTATTGATAGGCAAAGGGATCTGGGTGTACAGATACACAGGTCACTGAAAGTGGCAATGCTGGTGGAGAAGGTAGTCAAGAAGGCATACGGCATGCTTGCCTGCATCGGCCAGGGTATTGATTTTTAAAAATTGGCAAGTTAAGTTGACCCTTTATAGTGAGGCCGCACTTGGAATATAGTGTTCAATTCTGGTTGCCACACTACCAGAAGGATGTGGAGGCTTTGGAGAGGGTACAGAAAAGATTTACCAGGATGTTGCCTGGTATGGAGGGCATTAGCTATGAGGCGAGGTTGGAGAAACTTGGTTTGTTCTCACTGGAGCGACGGAGGTTGAAGGGAGACCTGATAGAAGTCTACAAGATTATGAGGGGCATGGACAGAATGGATAGTCAGAAGCTTTTTCCCAGGGTGGAAGAGTCAATTACTAGGGGGCATAGGTTTAAGGTGCGAGGGGCAAGTTTCAAAAGAGATGTATGAGGCAGATTTTTTACACAGAGTGGTGGGTGGCCTGGAACTTGTTGCCGGGGGAGGTAGTGGAAGCGGATACAGTAGTGACTTTTAAGGGGCATCTTGACAAGTACATGAATGAGATGGGAATAGAGGGATATGGTCCCCGGAAGCGTCGGGGGTTTTAGTTAAGTCAGGCAGCATGGTCGGTGCAGGCTTGGAGGGCCGAAGGGCCTGTTCCTGTGCTGTAATTTTCTTTGTTCTTTGTCCTTTTATAAGTGGCGTGTTGCCTGAAATAGATTGTGTAACTTTACTGAAAGGCATGATGGTGGACAGGGAATAGCTAATATTTAAGAAAAGAATGCATGCGTTGCAACAGTTATACATTGCTTTCTGGCACAAAAACACAATAGGCAAAGTAGTCCAACCATGGCTAACAAAATAAATTAAGGCTAGTATTAAATCCAAAGAGGGGTCATATTAAATTGCTAGAGAAAGTAGCAAGCCTGAGGATTGGGAGCAGTTTAGAATTCAGCAAAGGAGGACAAAGACATTGATTAAGAGGGGAAAAATAGTGTTTGAGAGTAAACCTGCAAGGGACATAAGTGTTCCTATAAATATGTAAAAAGAAAACAATTAGTGAAGACAAATGTAGGTCCCTTAAGTCTGAAATGGGAGAATTGATATCACAAAGAACAAAGAAAGGTACAGCACAGGAATAGGCTCTTTGGCCCTCCAAGCCTGAGCCAATCATGATGCCTGCCTAAACTAAAACTATATGCAGTTATGGAGTCCGTATCCTTCCATTCCCATCCTATTCATGTATTCATCTCATTGCCCCTTAAATACCACTTTCGTACCTGCTCCCACCACCTCCGCGGGCAGCGCGTTCCAGACATTCACCACCCTCTGTGTAAAAATCTTGCCTCGCACATCTCCTCTAAACTTTTCCCCACGCATATTAAACCTTGACTTTTCTACCCTAGGAAAGAGCACCTGACTATCCACTCTGTCCATGCCACTCATAACCTTGTAAACCTCTATCAGGTCACCCCTCAACCTCCGTCATTCCAGTGAGAACAAACCACATTTATCCAACTTCTCCTCATAGCTAATTCCCTCCAGACCAAGCAACAGCCTGGCAAACTTCTTCAGTACCCTCTCCAAAGCATCCACATCCTTCTGGTAGTGTGGCAACCAGAATTGTATATAATATTCTAAATGAGGCCTAAGTAAGGTTCTGTAGAGCTGCAGCATGACCTGCGAATTTTTAGACTCAATGCCCCGACTGATGAAGGCAAGCATGCCATATGCCTTCTTGGCTACCTTATCCACCTGCCACTTTCAATGATATGTGGACACGTATGCCCAGATCTCTCTGCCTGTCAATGCTCCTAAGGATTCTATCATTCACTGTATAATTCCTACATGCATTGGACCTTCCAAAATGCATTATCTCACACTTAGAGTCATAGAGGTTTACAGCATGTAAACAGGCCCTTCGGCCCAACTTGTCCATGCCGCCCTTTTTTTTAAAACCCTTAAGCTAATCCCAATTGCCCGCATTTGGCCCATATCCCTCTATACCCATCGTACCCATGTAACTATCTAAATGCTTTTTAAAAGATAAAATTGTACCCGCCTCTACTACTACTTCTGACACTCCAGACACTCACCACCCTCTGTGTGAAAGAATTGCCCCTCTGGACACTTTTCTTTCTCTCCCCTCTCACCTTAAACCTATGCCCTCTAGTTTTAGACTCCCCTACCTTTGGGAAACGATATTGACTAATACCTTGTCTATGCCCCTCATTATTTTATAGACCTCTATAAGGTCACCCCTCAGCCTCCTACGCTGCAGAGAAAAAAGTCCCAGTCTCGTCAGCCTCTCCTTATGACTCAATCCCATCAAGTCCTGGTAGCATCCTAGTAAATCTTTTCTGCACTCTTTCTAGTTTAATAATATCCTTTCTATAATAGGGTGACCAGAATTGCACACAGTATTCCAAGTGTGGTCTTACCAATGTCTTGTACAACTTCAACAAGACATCCCAATTCCTGTATTCAATGTTCTGACCATTGAAACCAAGCATGCCGAATGCCTTCTTCACCACTCTGTCCACCTGTGACTCCACTTTCAAGGAGCTATGAACATTTTCCCCTCAATCTCTTTGTTCTGTAACTCTCCCCAACGCCCTACCATTAACTGAGTGAGTCCTGCCCTGGTTCAATCTACCAAAATGCATCACCTCGCATTTGTCTAAACTCCATCTGCCATTTGTCAGCCCACTGGCCCAATTGATCAAGATCCCGTTGCAATCGGAGATAACTTTCTTCACTGTCTACTATATCACCAATCTTGGTGTCATCTGCAAACTTACTAACCGTGCCCCTTATATTCTCATCCAAATCATTAATATAAATGACAAATAACAGTGGGCCCAGCACTGATCTCTGAGGCACACCGCTGGTCACAGGCCTCCAGTTTGAAAAACAGCTCTCTACAACCACTCTCTGGCTTCTGTCAAGAAGCCAATTTTGTATCCATTTAGATACCTCACCCAGGATCCCGTGAGATTTAACTTTATGCAACAACCTACCATCTGGTACCTTGTCAAAGGCCTTGCTAAAGTCCATGTAGACAACATCAACTGCACTGCCCTCATTTACCTTATTGTCCGGATTAAACCCCATCTGCCATTTCTCTGCCCAAGACTCCAACCGGTCTATATCTTACTGTATCCCCTGACTTTCCTCTATCTATCACTAATAAGTCAATTTGTTTCCAAATGTGAGTAAATCCTGTCCCTAAGCACCTTTCCAATAATTTCCCGACCACTGACGTAAGGCTGACCAGCCTATAATTTCCTGGATTATCCCTGGTGCCCTTCTTAAACAAAGGAACAACATTGGCTATCCTCCAGTCCTCTGGAATTTCACCTATAGCCAATGAGGATACAAAGATTTCTGTCAAGGCCCCAGCAATTTCCACCCTTGCCTCCCTCAATATTCTGGGGTAGATCCCATCAGGTCCTGTGGGCTTTGGTACTTTAATGCTTTTTAAGATGTCCAATACCTCAATAGAACAAGGAATTGGCAGAGGAATTAAACAATTACATTAGTTCTGTCTTCATAGGAAAAGACACAAAAAACTTAGAAATCATAGAAACCCTACAGAAAGAGGCCATTCGGCCCATCGAGTCTGCACCGACCACAATCCCACCCAGGCCCTACCCCCATATCCCTACATATTTTACCCACTAATCCCTCTAACCTACGCATCTCAGAACACTAAGGGGCAATTTTAGCATGGCCAATCAACCTAACCCGCACATCTTTGGACCGTGGGAGGAAACCGGAGCACCCGGAGGAAACCCACGCAGACACGAGGAGAATGTGCAAACTCCATACAGACAGTGACCCAAGCTGGGAATCGAACCCAGGTCCCTGGAGCTGTGAAGCAGCAGTGCTAACCACTGTGCTACCGTGCCGCCCGAAGTGGCACTTCCATAGCACTTCTGGGAACTGCTATGGAAACAAGGGTCTCACGAGAAGGATGAAGTGAAGGAAATTAGAAATTAGCGAGTCTGAAAGCTGATAAGTCCTCAGGAATTTAGAATCCAAATCCCAGGGCACTAAAGGAGGTAGCCATGGAAATAATGGATGCATTAGTTGTTATCTTCCAAAATTCTGTAGATTCTATAATAGTCTCTGCAGATTTGAGAGCGGCAAATGTAACCCAACTATTTAAAAAAAGGAAGAAGGGAGAAAACAGGGAACACAGACCAGCTAGCCTGACATCAGTAGTAAGGAAAATGCTAGGGTCTATTATATAGAATGTGACAACTGGACACTTGGAAAATAGTGGGATTTGACAAAGTCAACATGGATTTATGAAAGGGAAATCATGTTTGACAAACATGAGTTTTTTTTAGGCCATAACTAGTAGAATAGATGTGGGTGTGGTATATTTGGATTTTCGGAAAGCTTTTAATAAAGATCCTCATAAGATGTTAGTGTGCAAAATTGAAGTACCTGGGATTGGCGTAATGTATTGGCATGGATTGAAAATTGGTTAGCAGGAAACAAAGTGTGAATAAATGGGTATTTTTCAAAGTGGAAGGCAGTGACAAGTGGGACACCATAGATGCTTGGGCCCCAGCTATTCACAATATATATCAACCATTTGGATGAGGGAATCAAATCTAATATTTCCAAGTTTTCTGATTCTACAAAACTAGGTGGAATTATGAGTGGTGAGGAGAAAGTAAAGAGGCTTCAGTTGATTTAGACAAGTTGAGTGAATGGGCAAACACATAGCAGATGCAGTATAATGTCAGGGATGTCATAGCAGATGCAGTATAATCTCAGGGAGGGATCCTGAGTAGTGGGGCTGAAAGTGAGGGATGCATGGATGGGGACTGCAATGCACGGCATTGCAGAGGTGGGGTGGAGCAGGGTTTGAAATGTGTATACTTCAATGCCAGGAGTATTCGCAATAAAGTGGGTGAACTTGCAGCGTGGATCAGTACCTGGGACTTCGATGTTGTGGCTATTTCAGAGACATGGATAGAGCAGGGGCAGGAATGGATGCTGCAGGTCCCGGGGTTCAAATGTTTTAGTCGAAGTAGGGAAGGAGGTAGAAGAGGGGGAGGGGTAGCATTATTGGTCAGAGATTGTATCACAGTGTCAGAGAGGAGGTTTGATGAGGACTTATCTGTTGAGGTAGTATGGGCGGAGATTAGAAATAGGAGAGGAGAGGTCACCCTGTTGGGAGTCTTTTATAGACCTCCTAAAAGTTCTAGAGAGGTTGAGGAAAGGATTGCGGAGTCAATCCTGCTTAGGAGTGAAAGTAATAGGGCAATTGTTATGGGGGATTTTAACTTGACTAATATTGACTGGAATTGTTATAGCTCTAGCTCGTTAGAGGGGTCAGTTTTTGTTCAAAGCGTGCAGGAAGGTTTTTTGACTCAGTATGTAGACAGGCCAACTAGAGGTGAGGCTATATTGGATCTGGTGCTGGGAAATGAGCCAGACCAGGTGCTAGACTTGGAAGTTGGTGTGCATTTTGGTGATAGTGACCACAATTCGGTTACGTTCACCTTAGTGATGGAAAGGGATAGGCATGAACCTCGGGCCAGTGGTTTTAGCTGGGGGAAGGGTAATTATGAGGCTATTAGGAGAGAATTAGGAAACATAGGTTGGACTAGGAGATTACAGGGACTGGGAACGTCCGACATGTGGAGTTTTTTCAAGGAGCAGCTACTGCGAGTCTGTGATAGGTATGTCCCTGTCAGGCAAGGAGGAATTGGTAGGGCTAGGGAACCGTGGTGCACCAAAAAAGTTTCTTTGTTGGTTAAAAAGAAAAAGGAGGCTTATGTTCGGATGAGACGTGAGCACTCGGGTAGTGCACTAGAAAGCTTTAGATTGGCTAAGAGGGAGTTGAAGAGCGAGCTTAGAAGGGCTAAAAGGGGACATGAGAAGACTTTGGCGGATAGGGTTAAAGAGAATCCTAAGGCGTTCTATAGGTATGTCAAGAACAGAAGGTTGGTTAGGGCAAGTTTAGGGCCAGTTATAGATGGCAGAGGGAAGTTATGTGTGGAACCGGAGGAGATTGGTGAAGCATTGAACCAATATTTCTCTTCGGTGTTCACGCAAGGGGACATGAATATAGCTGAGGAGGACACTGGGTTGCAAGGGAGTAGAATAGACAGTATTACAGTTGATAAGGAGGATGTGCAGGATATTCTGGAGGGTCTGAAAATAGATAAATCCCCTGGTCCGGATGGGATTTATCCAAGGATTCTCTGGGAGGCAAGAGAAGTGATTGCAGAGCCTCTGGCTCTGATCTTCAGGTCGTCGTTGGCCTCTGGTATAGTACCAGAAGATTGGAGGTTAGCGAATGTTGTCCCATTGTTTAAGAAGGGGAACAGAGACTTCCCCGGGAATTATAGACCGGTGAGTCTCACTTCTGTTGTCGGCAAGATGTTGGAAAAAATTATAAGGGATAGGATTTATAGTTATTTGGAGAGTAATGAATTGATAGGTGATAGTCAGCATGGTTTTGTGGCAGGTAGGTCGTGCCTTACTAACCTTATTGAGTTTTTTGAGAAAGTGACCAAGGAGGTGAATGGGGGCAAGGCAGTGGACGTGGTATATATGGATTTTAGTAAGGCGTTTGATAAGGTTCACCATGGTAGGCTTCTGCAGAAAATGCAGATGTATGGGATTGGGGGTGATCTAGGAAATTGGATCAGGAATTGGCTAGCGGATAGGAAACAGAGGGTGGTGGTTGATAGTAAATATTCATCATGGAGTGCGGTTACAAGTGGTGTACCTCAGGGATCTGTTTTGGGGCCACTGCTGTTTGTAATATTTATTAATGATCTGGATGAGGGTATAGTTGGGTGGATTAGCAAATTTGCTGATGACACCAAAGTCGGTGGTGTGGTAGACAGTGAGGAAGGGTGTCGTAGTTTGCAGGAAGACTTAGACAGGTTGCAAAGTTGGGCCGAGAGGTGGCGGATGGAGTTTAATGCGGAGAAGTGTGAGGTAATTCACTTTGGTAGGAATAACAGATGTGTTGAGTATAGGGCTAACGGGAGGACTTTGAATAGTGTGGAGGAGCAGAGGGATCTAGGTGTATGTGTGCATAGATCCCTGAAAGTTGGGAATCAAGTAGATAAGGTTGTTAAGAAGGCATATGGTGTCTTGGCGTTTATTGGTAGGGGGATTGAATTTAGGAGTCGTAGCGTTATGTTGCAACTGTACACAACTCTGGTGCGGCCGCACTTGGAGTACTGTGTGCAGTTCTGGTCCCCACATTACAGGAAGGATGTGGAGGCTTTGGAGAGGGTGCAGAGGAGGTTTACCAGGATGTTGCCTGGTATGGAGGGGAGATCCTATGAGGAGAGGCTGAGGGATTTGGGATTGTTTTCGCTGGAAAGGCGGCGGCTGAGAGGGGATCTTATTGAAACATATAAGATGATTAGAGGTTTAGATAGGGTGGATAGTGATAGCCTTTTTCCTCTGATGGAGAAATCCAGCACGAGGGGGCATGGCTTTAAATTGAGGGGGGGTAGTTATAGAACCGATGTCAGGGGTAGGTTCTTTACCCAGAGGGTGGTGAGGGATTGGAATGCCCTGCCAGCATCAGTAGTAAATGCGCCTAGTTTGGGGGCGTTTAAGAGATCCGTAGATAGGTTCATGGACGAAAAGAAATTGGTTTAGGTTGGAGGGTCACAGTTTTTTTTTTAACTGGTCGGTGCAACATCGTGGGCCGAAGGGCCTGTTCTGCGCTGTAATGTTCTATGTTCTATGTTCTATGTTCTATAATGTGGATAAATGTGAAGTTATCCACTTTGATAGGAAAAACAGAATGGCAGAATATTATTTAAATGCTGATAGATTGGGAAATGTTGATGTACAAAGGGACCTGGGTGTCCTTGTACACGAGTTGTAGAAAGCAAGTATGCATGTACAGCAAGCAGTTAGGAAAGCAAATGGTATGTTGGCCTTCATTGCAAGATGATTTGAGTACAGGAACAAGGATATCTTACTGCAGCTGTAGCGAGCGAAGGTGAGAACATATCTAAAGCACTGTGAGCAGTTTTGGTTTCCTTATCTAAGAAAGTGTATGCTTGCCAGAGAGGGAATGTAGCAAAGGCACACCAGACGACTCCTGGGATGGCAGATTTGTCTTATGAGGAGAGATTGGGTCGACTAGGTTTGTATTTACTGGAGTTTAGAAGAATGAGAGGAGATCTCATTGAAATGTATAACATTCTGACAGGGCTGGAGAGACTGGATGGGGGTGGGGGGGTGGCGGTGTGCGGGTGGTGTGGGGGGGCTCTCGAGCAAGGGGTCACAGTCTCAGGATGCAGGGTATGCCATTTAGGACAGAGATGAGGAGAAATTTTTTCACACAGAGGCTGGTGAATCTGTGGAATTCTCTGCCACAGAAGGCTGTGGAGGCCAATTCCCTGAAATCTATTTAAGAAATAAATAGATTTCTAAATAATAAAGCTGTCAAGAGGCATGGGGAGAGAGCGGGAGTATGGCATTGAGCTAGAGGATCAGCCATGATCATATTCCATGGTGGAGCAGGTTCAGTGGACTGAGTGGCCTAATCCTGCTCCTATTTTCTATGTTTCTAAATTTATACTTACCTTTAAGGAAGTTCCTGACTCCTCATCAGGCTCTCCATTTTCTTCATAAACCCTCAAACCAGATGTGATCTTACCTTACACCACCTCATGGAAATAGTATGTGGGATAACATCCAATTTTCTCCCCTAAGTAAAATGGGGAAAGGGCAGGTGTGTGCTTCGCACATGAGGCGTTACTGAACTGCAAAAGCGCCAGAGGAAAATGGCGTAGCGTTGGGAATGTGGAAGAAAATCGGATTTCCTCCAAAAAAAATCTTAAGGCTCAGGTGTTCTCCATGATGGAGATCATCTTTCAAAAAAGAGCCCTTTTTGAAAACCCTGGGAATAGCTGGAAATCTAAATCCCGCCCCTAAACATAACATGGGGGGGTGGGGTGGGTGGGGGTGGTGGGCAGGAGGTGGAACCAAGCTGGGCTTTGCACATGCTCAGTTCCTGGAAGCAGCTGACTCCTTAAATCACCAGCTGACTGTATTGAGGTGGGATTTTGGTGGGAACACTTTGAAAAGCTCTGAAGTTGCTCGAGTAATTTATCTTGAATTTTACTGCAGTTCTGAACCAGTTGGAATTTTATATTTTCAGTTCTCATGATTGTAACACCTGTGGAATTGTGCATCTGCGGAATTCTCTGCCAAAGAAGGCGGTGGAGGCCAAGTGACTGAAGGTATCTTAGCAAGAAATTGGATGGAAAATTTAGCTTAGTACTGTTGCCAGTTTTGTTAAAATAATTAAATTGCCAGGCAATTGGAATTAAGAATACAATTCAGTCATGGCTTGTCGCGAAATATCTACTAATTATCGAACGTAGGAATGTGGATTGATAAATTGTTAATAGTTATAAATTGGCCAACATTTACATTAAACCAGGGCACACTTTGGTCTTGGATGACACATAACAAAGTTCTTCTGAAGTACACTTCAGCTTTGCCAGCAGCCTCTCTCTTATAAGTGTAGGGATTGAGATCCCAATCCTCAAATAGTCCAATCCTCAGCTAGTCAAAGGTTGAGCTGGGACATGGGAGGCGATGATGAATTATGTCATCTGTGTCTACCTTCTGTGAGAGGAGGCTCCTGAAATACGGAAAAGGGTTCATGTTTTCTAGGATTTGGCCGTTGATTATAATCGACTGCTGTGGCTGCTGGTTTGAAAAGGACCTTTGTTTTCTGGGTGTTTAGTGAAAGGCACATTATCTTAGATGCTCCAAAGAAGGGAGTCAACAGTGACCTGTTGTCAGTTTCTGAGTGAACATGTACACAAGCGTTTTCTTCATACAGGGGTTGGAGTGGTTTTGGATTTGGATTGCAGGTGGTGTAGGTTGACCAGTTTCTCGTCTGTTCTGTAGATTATCTTCATGCCTGTGGGTAATTTGCTGGAGGTGAGATGCAGTATCACAGTGAGGAAAATTAAGAGAGTTGGTGCAATGAAACAGCATTGTTTGACCCCAGTGAGGTAGAGTTAATGATGGTACTGTTGCGAGGAATGCAAACCGCAGCCCGACAGCGACCCAGAACACCCAACTCACCTACCGATGGAGGAACTGCAAACAAGGCAACAAATTCTCCATCCACACACTGACCAAAGCGAAGAACCTCATTGGACTCACCCATACCCTTAACACTGCTAACTACTCTCACCATCTCCCAGGCATGAAAAGAAGCAGTCATTCCAGGAAGTGTGGAAAATGTGCAGGCCTGCAGGGGAGGGTGAAACAACGCGGTCCCAAGGCCTCCCTCCCCAGCTTACTCCCGGCAAATGTCCAGTCTCTGGAAAACAAGTTCGACGAACTTAAAGCCAGACTCACTTTTCAAAGAGAACTGAGGGACTGCTGTGTGCTCTGTTTCACGGAGACACGGCTCACTCCTGCTTCACCAGACTGTGCCCTACAGCCAGAGGGCTTCTCAATCTACCGAATGGATCATACGGCGGCCTCAGGCAAGGCTAGGGCAGGCGGGGTCTGCCTCCTAATCAACACCTTGTGGTGCCTAGATGTAGCAACACTGGTGAGTTTCTGCTCCCCGGACCATGAATACCTGGCACTAAAATGCCACCCTCACTACCTTGTGCGGGAGTTCACCTCTGTTATCCCGACAGCAGTTTATATCCCACCCCACGCAGATGTGAAGACTACGCTGGACAAAATATACGCCACTACAAATAGCCTTGAGACGAAACATCCCGAAGCTTTGTTCATCGTGGCTGGGGATTTCAATCAGGCCAAGCTCAAAGCGTTCTACTAAGATACCACCAACACATCTCCTGTTCCACCAGAGGCCCAAACATCCTAGACCACTGCTACACAAATATCAAACATGCCGACTGCTCTGTCACCCACCCACACTTTGCTAAATCAGACCACAAGGCTGTGCTCTTGCTCCCGGCTTACAAGCAAAAACTGAAATGGGAGAATCCGTCAAAGAAAGTCGTGCAATGCTGGTCTGAGGAATCGGATGATCTCCTACGGGTCTGCTTAGAGTCAGTAGCCTGGTCAGTATTTAAAAACTCTGCGACCAGCCTGAACAAGTATGCCACTACAGTAATTGACTTCATTAATAAGTGTCAGACTCCTATTTATTGACTACAGCTCAGTCTTCAACACCATTATTCCTATGAAACTTGTCTTCAAACTCCGTGGCCTGGGCCTCGGCTCCTCCCTCTGCCACTGGATCCTGAACTTCCTAACTCACAGACCACCATCAGCAAGGATAGGCAACAACACCTCCTCCATGATCGTCCTCAATATCGGTGCCCCACAAGGCTGTGTCCTCAGCCCCTTACTATACTCCTTATACACCCAAGACTGTGCGACCAAATTCCCCTCCAACTCGATTTTCAAGTTTGCTGACGACACCACCGTAGTGGGTCGGATCTCAACAATGATGAGACGGAGTACAGGAAAGAGATAGAGAATCTGGTGAACTGGTGTGGCAACAATAATCTCTCCCTCAATGTCAACAAAACAAAGGAGATAGACATTGACTTCTGGAAGTGTAGTGGAGGACATGCCCCTGTCTACACCAATGGAGATGAAATAGAAATGGTTGAGTGCTTCAAGTTTTTAGGTGTCCAGATCACCAACAACCTGTCCTGGTTCCCCCCATGCTGACTCTAAGTTAAGAAGGCCCACCAATGCCTCTACTTTCTCAGCAGACTAAGGAAATTTGGCATGTCTGCTACGACTCCCATCAACATTTACAGATAGAAAGCATTCTTTCTGGTTGTATCAAAGCTTGGTATGGCTTCTGCTCTGCCCAAGACCACAAGAAACTACAAAGGGTCATGAACGAAGCCCAGTCCGTCACTCAAACCAGCCTCCCATCCATTGACTCTGTCTACACTTCCCGCTGACTCGGCAAAGCAGCCAGCATAATTAAGGACCCCACGCACCCCAGACATTCTCTCTTCCACCTCTGTCGGGAAAAATATACAGAAGTCTAAGGACCGACCAAACGACTGAAAAAGAGCTTCTTCCCTGCTGCCATCAGACTTTTGAATGGACCGACCTCGCATTAAGTTGATCTTTCTCTACACCCTAGCTATGACTGTAACACTACATTCTGCACTCTCTTGTCTCCTTCTCTATGGATGGTATGCTGTGACTGTATAGTGTGCAAGAAACAATACTTTTCACTGTATGTTAATACATGTGACAATAATAAATCAAATCAAAATTTAAATCATGGTTTATGGAGCAGCAGTGATTCCTGTCCCTCCGCATGCTTTGGAGACTTGGACGACCTACAACAGGCACTGTGAAACACTGGACAAATCCCACCAGTGGTGCGTCTGCAAGATCCTCCAAATTCAGTGGCAAGAAAGGCGACCCAACAGCAGCATCCTCTTCCAAACCAACCTACCCAGCATCGATGTATTAGTCACTCGAAACCAGCTCTGCTCTGTGGGACTTGTCTTTTGTATGCCTGACCCCAGAATCCCAAAGCAAAGTTTTTTTAAAGTAATGTTTATTTATTAGTCACAAGTAAGGCTTACATTAACAATGCAATGAAGTTACTGTGAAATTCTCCTAGTCGCCCCACTCCGGTGCCCGTTCGGGTCAATGCACCTAACCTGCACATTTTTGAGATTGTGGGAGGAAATCGAAGCACCCGGAGGAAACCCACACAGATATGGGGAGAACATACAGACTCCGCACAGACAGTAACCCAAGCCGGGAATCGAACCCGGGTCCCTGGAGCTGTGAGGCAGCAGTGCTAACCACCTTCTCAACTCAGAATTCAGTTGTGGCAGGAGACTCCGAGGAGGACAGCAGAAATGCTTCATGCATGTCCTCAGAACATCCTTGAAGTGGTCAAACATAACTGCCAACTTATTGGTGAAACTGGCTTGTGACCTACCAAAATGGAGAAGGATTTGGTCAAGGCACCAAACATATTGAGATACTTCAGTGGGAATATGCATTGATGATGTCAAGATGTTGGAGGAAGTGCAGAAACCTCTCGGCAGATCATCTGCCTGACCTTTCCAGAACCATCTGCTCCACATGTGGCAGAGTGTGCAGGTCACTCATTGGACTTATCAGCTATCTTGAAACCCATTGAACTGGAGTGGAAGCAAATCACCTTCCATCCCGAGGGACCGCCTAAGAAGAAGATAAGTGTAGGAAACGCTTATGTAAAAAGGAGCTGACATTATTTGTTTACATTTCTGCAGCTTTATGCACTCGCAGTACTATTGCTGATCAAAAGGAGAGCAGCAAAGAACTGATCAGAAATCTAACAACAAACTGAGAGCATAAGATTGACATTTTAGGACAGTGTAAATCGATTTTCCCGGATAGTTCTACTACGTGCAAAAATTTCATTATAAACCATTTAACATCCCTGTGGTTTACGTCCTTATCATAGTCCTTTATTTAACTCCTTTTCTCAATGTCTCTTTCAGCACAGATGTTTAAATTAGCACACATAGAAATTTAACATTAATACTGACACACTAACAAAGGAAATTGAAACCATTTTGTTATCTATTTAACTGATAAACGCTCAAATTTTCACAAGTAAAAGACTTATTGAAACTAGAGAAAAGTGAACTGAGGGAAGTTATATATTCTCTCCAGCTGTTACTAACCTGTGAAACATCAATGATCCTTAATGAACCAAGTGAGCTAATTAACATGATAAAACTAGTGCTGTGACCTCAAAATTACTGCAGTCGTTACGGGAATATCTTTCACCCTTTCGACTTTTGGTTAGGTAGTGCTGCTATTCAAATGACAAATATAAAAACCTAAATGTTTCTTATTGAGACTGAAAGAATGTCAATACTAAAGGAGAAGTCAATACTAAGCAAGAAAACAACAGGTTGTTTGCATGCTTGTTGGCATGTAGCAACAAGCTGTTAAGAAGAGGTTATGTGAGACTGGTAGAAAATCTAAAAATGATCTGCATGCTTTATAAAGGTTAATTTCAGTGCTTGACTCGGGTAGAATCATAGAATCCCTACAGTGCAGAAAGAGGCCATTCGGCCCATCAAGTCTGCACCGAACACAAGCCCACCCGGGCCCTATTCCCATAAGCCCTCATATTTACCCCACTGATCCCCCTGACACTAGGGTTAATTGAGCGTGGCCAATCAACCTAACCTGCACATCTTTGGACTTTGGGAGGAAACTGGTGCACCCGGTGCAAACCCATGCAGACACGGGGAGAACATGCAAACTCCACACCGACTGTAACCCAAGGCCGGAATTGAACCTGGGTCCCTGGCATTGTGAGGCAGCAGCGCTAACCACTGTGCCACCATACCACCCACTTTCATGTTTGCGGATTTTGGGCATTTCATTGATCCGGCTGTTCAAAAAACATCACCAGATCAGGTTTTCCTAATATTTTCAGGTACAGAAGTTGAATAGTTTCATTTATTGCGAATAATTTGGACTTGTTCTAGAGGAGATTGTGGAGATTTGCTTTCATACTTGGCAGTAGTCAGACACTTCCAGTTATTTGGATCTGTTGCTTCACATCATCATGAAAGAGTCATCATTCCTCATCTTGTTAATTAGATCACTTCTCATCTGATGGTCAATTTATTTATTTCTGCTCAAAAGATTTAATCTAGTTTTTTTTCCTAACCGTAGAGTGAACCTCAATTGGCAGAAAGGCGCATTAGGATGTTCTAAAGTCACAAAAGGCACAAAGCAATTCATCTTTTTTTGCCTTTTCTCAATTACATTGAAGTGTTGGTGAGTCCAGTTTCTTTGGGCGGGATTTTCCGGCCACATTCACCCTGAAACCAGAAAATTCCACCCAAGATCAACGGACCTTTCCATGTTCCGCCCCCTCGCCCACTACGATTCCCGTGGTGAGCAGAACGGGAAAATTCACCCCAATGACTTTGCACCAGTTAGCAAGCCATTGCACCACCACCTACAAGTTTCCCTTGAAGTCTGTCACCATCATGACTTGGAAATATATTGCCGTTCTTTCACCGACGCTGGATCAAAATCCTGGAACTCTCTCCCTAACAGCACAGTGGGTGTACCTACACCTCAGGGACTACAGTGGATCAAGAAATGACTCACCCTGACTTCTCAAGAGCAATGAGGGATGGCTATTAACTGCTAACTTTGCCAGCGATGTTCATATCCATGATTGAATTTTTAAAAAAGGCCATTCAGACCATCAAATCTAGCCAGCTCTCTGTAGAAAAATCCAGTCAGCCCATGCCTCTGCTTCACCTCCATAGCTATGCAAGCTTATTTTCCTCAAGTGCCCATCCAATTTTATTTATTTTTTATCCTTTTTTTGAGAATATATCATGCGATCTTTAATATCTTACTGGATGCTACTATCAGAAACATTCTTAAATGTGTTTCTTGTCTTTCAATGGAAACCTAACTCTGCTGCAGCTAACTCTAAGCACTATTTTGATTATATTTAGGCTATACTTTTGCAATCATGATGCCAATTAAAGCATATTGAAAACATGGGACAGGAAGTCCTATGGCATGGCATCTGTTTTAAGTGCCTTCGCATCCAATATTGTACCAGAATGCACATGCTGATTACATGACAGAGATGTATAGTTTGCAGACTGTTAAAGGCAGAAACGGAGTTGTTTCTGAAGCAGGTGTTATGCCTTTTGTCTTCTTTTAATTTGTTCATAGCATATGGATATCATTGGCAAGGCCAGCATTTATTGGCTATTACTCGAAGAGGTAGTGGTGAGCCACCTTTTTTGTCCCAGTGCCGTTGTGTGGTGTAAATACACCGATGCTGCTGCCAGTTAGGGAGTTCATTCAGTACATTATTGGCCAGTAAGTTCTGCTTCATAGCACTGTCAATGGTCTCTACAATGCTTTCATGATGACTGATGGGCAATAATTGGCTTGATTGGATTTGTCCTTCCTTTAGTGGACAGGCCATATTTGGGTAGTCTTCCACTTTGTTGGTGTTGTAGCTGTATCAGAAATGCTTAGCATGACTAGTTCTGCAGCAAAAGGCTTCAGCATTACAGTTGGAATTTCTTGATAATTTGTGGAATGAATCACATTGGCTGTGGACTGATATCTGTAATGTTGTAAACCTCAAGAAGAGGCTAAGATGGATCATCCACTCAGCACTTCTGGCTGGTGGTTTGTAAATACTTCAGTCTTGTCATTTGCACTGCCATGCTGGGCACTGGCATCATTGATGATAGGGATGTTCCAGGAACCACCCCCTCCAGTTAATTGGCCCACCATTTATGACTGGAATGCAGAGTTTTATCTGACCTGTTGGTTCTGGATTTTGCTCTGTCTATCAATTGCTGCTTAGCATTCATGAGGTCTTGTGTTGTAGTTTTACCAGTTTGGTATCTCATTTTTTAGTACGCCTTGTCCTACTCCTGACATGCTCTTGCACTTTCCTCATTCAACCAGAGTTGATCCACTGGCTTAATGGTAATCGTAGAGTTTCAGATAAACTGGGCTATTAGGTTACATATTGCAGTTGAATATAATTCTGCTGCTGTTCATTGGCTCTCATGGATGCCCAGTTTTGACCTGCCAGATCTGTTAGTAATGCCTCACAACATAATAGAGAGCTCGAAGATGGGACTTTGCTTCCACAAGGGCTGTGCGGTGATCACTTCTGTCATTGATAGATGTGTCTGCAGCAGGTAGGTTGGTTAGGACAAGGTCAGATAGGTTTTCCCCCCATGTTGATACTCTTATCTCTTACCCTCGATCCAGTTTCATAGAATCATAGATTCCCTGCAGTGCAGAAAAAGGCCATTTGACTCATCAAATCTGCACCAACTTTCTGACAGCGTATCTTATCCAGGCCCACTCCCCCGCCCTATCCCTGTAGCCCCACGCATTTATCAAGGCTAATTCACCTAACCTACACATTTTGAGACACTAAGGGGCAATTTAGCATGTCCAATCCACCTAAACTGCTCATCTTTGGACTGTGGGAGGAAACCAGAGCACCCTGAGGAAACCCACGCAGACACTGGGAGAATGTGCAAACTCCACACAGACAGTCACCCAAGGTTGGAATTGAAACCGGGTCACTAGAGCTGTGAGGCAGCAGTGCTAACCACTGTGCCACCATGCTGTCCATATTTTGACAGCTATGCCTTTCAGGGATCCAAAGTCAATATTGAGGACTCCCATTCACTCCAACTGTGTACAAACTGTGCTGCCACCGCTGATGGATCGGTTCTCATGAGGGGATGGGATGGTGATGGAGGATTCTGGGAGCTTGGCTGAATAGTGTGGTTCAGTAAGTATGCTTGTGTCAGGCTGCTGTTTGACTGTGGGAGAGTTTCTCAATTTTGGTGCAAGTCCTGAAATGTTAATGAAGTGGAATTTGAGGAATTGGCTGAGTTCTTCGATCTTTTATTGTGTCTGGTGCCTAGTTTGATGGTGGGTGGTCCATCCAGTTTAATTCTGAATGGTCATTTTCATGGTAGTTATTTTCATGGTTGTTTGAATTAGCCCAGCAAGCCAATTAGTTGTATCAGAGGGAGGGCAGTTAAGAGTCAAACACATTGCTGTGGATCTGGAGTTATATACAGGCCACATTGGATAAGGATGACAGATTTCTTTCCCTCAAGGACATTAGTGAACCAGATGGAATTTTACGACAATCCGGTCGTTTCATGGTCATCATTACTGATGCTAGCTGTTTTATTCCAGATTTAGTTAATTAGTTAAATATAAATTTCCCAGCTGTTGTGATGGGATTTGAATTTATGCCTTAGGATTATATGCAAATAGGTGCACATTTCAAAATTGGGCTTCCCTGAACGCAGTCAGACCTGACTTGGTTGTATTCAGGTGAACATGATCTACTTGCAGCCTTTCCTTCCAGATTGGCACTCACTCAACCACTTTCCAGTCATGACCTTCCCTTCTATTCAGCTCCCCCTCTCTCCTAGGACTTAGCTCATGGTTGTTGCTAGCGACATAGTAGCCCAAAATTGAAATGCTCTTTTTCCAGTGGCTTCCCATCAGGCATCTGCAGCCCCTCAATTTCATCTAAGACATGGTCCGAGACCCAAAGTCCAATACCGAATGTGCCTTGGACCTGTCAGCTCCAGCTTGGGGATCATCTCCTGCACCTATGTCATGTTGATGGACTGCACAAACCAATGTCTCGGCTGTGTTATTTTCACGGGTACCTTAATGGACACTGCCATTTATATTAGAATCTGCTACACTGTGGCAGGCAGCCTCTCCATGCTTGAGGTTAGGTAAGGAAAATCATTGAGGGGTGGGAACATGTTGAATCATGACACAATCCCCTCTACCATCTTTTTCACTCAGGTTATCTGCAGGCAATGGAGGGGATGGGGAGGGGGTTGGGTAGGAACAGTTTAAATTTTCCCCCATGTGTTTTGCTGACCACCAAACCAACTCCTTGCTTAGCCCTGAAGTACCATCTCTTTGTTTTATCTCCCAGCTTCTTCTATCCCTCTCTCTCAGATCATCTCATCTGCAAAACACATCTTCTGCTCTCCCGATCCCTAATCTCATCAAACCCTGATCACCCAATTTCTTCCTGGCCCCAGTGCCAGCGGAGATTGTAAATAGCTCCTCTGCCATAGCTTTCCCTCCTTTCAAAACCGTTATCTCCCCTCCTCAATCCTATACCTGACCCTCTCTACCCCTCAATCAGCTGTATCCGGGCATATTTTTGGCAGGGGTACACAAACAATATGACAGATGGATAACACCTTCCCGCCCAACGATGGACATTGACATCAGCAGCCAGCCTACCATTTTTAAATAATAATTAACAGGTAATTGAATTTATTACCAAGCCTGTTGATCTGGACATTACACAGCCCATGCCATAATTCAGTTGCCTGGGTTAACCAGTGGATTGGGTAGGCCATTTGTATTAAGCAACTGCTTAAACTGACATTTTGTTTGATTCTCTTCATCGCGATTTTAAGTTTTTTCTCAACACTAATATGGCTCTAACCACGAACAATATTTTCTAACTGGGATCACAATGCATTAGCTCTCCTCAGCTCCTCAAGCTTTGAGTGTTTCACCACAAAATCCTTCTCTAATACCTCCTACTTTCAGCTCAGTGGGATCACTTTGCCTATTACATTTTAGCCAGCCCATTTCCAGCTCCGTCCCCAAGAACCTATGCTTTCCTTTTCTCCATGCCTCTTTTGGTAATATCAACTGCAGATGTGGTGTCAGCTTCCATATGTTTTCCACCACAGCCTGATCCACATCTCTACCATGTCTCTTTTTTTTAATATACTTTTCCAATTCAATCAAATCAAATCCAATTCAGAGTCTCAACAAGTTGAGACATTTCAGATCCAGGCTGACAAGACAGGACGGGAGACCAAAACCACCCTGTCCTGGGCCCGATCTACATGAGCCAAGCTGATTGGAGAAGTTGGAGGTTCCTCCTCCAAGACTTGGGCTCATTTGCATCTTAGCCAAAAGGCCGAGATGCCGCTTTTAAAAAATTGCTTCATATGAAACATATGAAGCCTCAGCGTAACCTAATGACCTCAACCAAGTGCAGCATCCTCTCCATACTACACTTGATCTTAGCCAAAAGGCCGAGAAGCGCTGACTCATCCACCCTGGTGAACTGGTGAAATGACAATAATCTCTCCCTCAATGTCAACAAAACAAAGGGGATTGTCATTGACTTCAGGAAGCGTAGTGGAGAACATACCCCTGTCTACATCAATGGGGACGAAGTAGAAAGGGTCGAGAGCTTCAACTTTTTATGTGTCCAGATCACCAACAACCTGTCCTGATCCCCCCATGCCGACACTATAGTTAAGAAAGCATTCTTTCTGGCTGTATCACAGCTTGGTATGGCTCCTGCTCTGCCCAAGACTGCAAGAAACTACAAAAGGTTGTGAATGTAGCCTAATCCATCATGCAAACCAGCCTCTCATCCATTAACTCTGTCTACACTTCTCGGCAAAGCCGCCAGCATAATTAAGGACTCCACGCGCCCCAGACATTCTCTCTTCCACCTTCTTCCTTCGGGAAAAAGATACAAAAGTCTGAGGTCAAATCAAATCAAATCAAATCAAATCATTCACTGCCTCTGTTGTCAGACTGCTAGTCCAACATCCAGCCTTGGGTGAGCCACAATTTCTTCCAGTTCAACATTGGGAAGATGAAATTCATTGTCCATGGCCTCTGCCACAAACTCCATAGCCTTGTTACCAATTCCATCTTATCTCCAGCCATTGTCTATTGTAAGCTTCTGACCCCCTTGCCTTGTCTACCAGAAAGACCATCTCCCTCCAGTCCCATAAAATCAGCTGCCTTTACTTCAGCCCATTTGTTGCTGAAATGCACATCTAAGACTGTATCGTTACCAGGCTCCTCCTTATCTTTCACTCTGAAAGTTAGCTCATGCTACACTCTGTTCTAACCCACATCAGCCCACTCACATACCTTGCAGTTTTTGCTAACTTATATTGGCTCCGGATCTCTCAACACTGCAAAATTAATGTTTAAATCCTTTCATACACTCAGCCCTCTTTATCTCTGGAAACACACTCAACCTTACAAACACCCCATCTCTGGCTCTGGCCTCTTTTCCACCCTCATCCCACCCTTCACCCACCATTGATGGCTGTTCCTTCCTTACCTTGGCTCTACTCTCTCGAATTTCCTCCATAAATTTGTCAGCCTTTTCAGTTCCCTCTACCTTTAAGATCCCCTATAAAACCCAATTCTTTAACCAAACTTTTTTCACCCCTCTTAATATCAGTATAGAATCATAGAACCCTACAGTGCAGAAGGAGGCCATTCAGCCCATCGAGTCTGCACTGATAACAATCCCACCCAGGTCCTATCCCCATTACCCCATGCATTTACCCTAGCTAGTTCCCTTGACACTCAGGGGCAATTTAGCATGGCCAATCCACCTAACCCGCACATCTTTGGACGATACACATATGATTGCGTCTCTGTGAAGTGACTATGCAAAGGCTCTTTATAAATGCAAATACTTATTGTTGAGAATAGAATATATTTTAAACACCTTCTGTACTGTCATGGATTTTTGTAACGGTATGTCACCATCTATTTTATTTTGGTTCTGCCCTACTTCCAGTCTTTGCTAAGCTACACACACCCTGCAATTTAGAAACCATGAATATTTACATCCACACAAACAGTGTCGCTGCTTGGCCAATCTAATGTTTTTTCAGATTTCCCAAAGGTAATTCACATGAGACTGCAGACCATTGTGCTAAGAAAATTTAATCTGAATTTCATTCAAGCCCAAGGTTTAGATTTAGTCAGATTTATCGCAGGAAAGACAAACTGAAGTGTAGTGCTGAGCTTACTAGATATGCAGAATTAACATTCACTGCTCCTTCGAATTCAATCATCAGTGGACAAAAATGACAGCTACAAGATGGCAAATCCACGATTCAACATATTAAATAATTAAACTTTCTCTTTCCAGTAACAGGAAATGCCCTTTTGTGTCAGCATCAGTACAGTCTACTGCTCTTAATTCAAAGTCGCCTAATTCAAATTATTTGAATAATTCAGTTGGCAAATGTATGGCTTAGTCATTATTTCCCAAGGAGAGAAATTCCCATTCTGGAATGTTGGTTGGTTGTTTACTTGTAGCTATATGCAAAATTAAGGATATAAAATTCCTACAGTGCAGGAGAAGACCATTCAGCCCATCAAGGCTGCACTACTCTTACCCAGGCTTACCCCATAATCCCACATATATTTACCCCACTAATATACACATCTTTGGACATTAAGGGACAATTTAGCATGGCCAGCCCACCTAACCTGCATATCTTTGAACGGTGGGAGGAAACCCACACAGACACAGAGAGAATGTGCAAGCTCCACACAAACAGTCACCCAAGGCTGGAATCGAACCTGGGTCCCTGGAGCTGTGAGGCAGCAGTGCTAACCACTGTGCCACCGTGCCTCCCAATATCAGGTAATGAAAAGGTTAAAATTTCTGTCCATTACTTGGCCTGAAAATCTACAAGGGGATCTTGACCTACAGGTTGAGATTTAAGTGCTTGTGATCTGCACTGTTGGCCCTGTTACAATTTGCAAGATCAGGAAGTCTCCTGTTTTACATGAATGTGGTACATATTCGTGCACCCAAGGTGGAAAGTCTGATTTGACACCAGCAGACATCCCCACCCCATGGAAACTCCTTGTCTGCAGACTCACATGCCCTCTTGCACTGATGGACTTGTTTGGAACAGACAGTGGCCCCATCAACCAGTAAGGATATGCAACCACACCACCTCCACGATCATCCTCAACACCGGTCCCCCACCAGGCTGTGTTCTCAGCCCCCTACTATAATCCTTATACACCTATGACTGTGTGGTGAAATTCCCCTCCAACTCAATTTTCAAGTTTGCTGATGACATTACTGTAGTGGGTTGAATCTCAATCAATGACGAGACAGAGTACAGGAATGAGATAGAGAATCTGGTGAACTGGTGCAGCAGCAATAATCTCTCCCTCAATGTCAACAAAACGAAGGAGGAAGCGTAAAGGAGAACATGCCCCTGTCTACATCAATGGGGACGAAGTAGAAAGGGTCAAGAGCTTCAAGTTTTTAGGTGTCCAGATTACCAACAACCTGTCCTGGTCCCCCCATGCCGACACTATTGTTAATAAAGCCCACCAACGCCTCTACTTTCTCAGAAGACTAAGGAAATTTGACATGTCAGCTACGACTCTCACCAACTTTTACAGATGCACGATAGAAAGCATTCTTTCTGGTTGTATCACAGCTTGGTATGGCTCCTGCTCTGCCCAAGACCGCAAGTAACTACAAAAGGTCGTGAATGTAGCCCAATCCATCACGCAAACCAGCCTCCCATCCATTGACTCTGTCTACACTTCCCGCTGCCTCGGCAGAGCAGCCAGCGTAATTAAGGACCCCATGCACCCTGGACATTCTCTCTTCCACCTTCTTCCGTCGGGAAAAAGATACAAAAGTCTGAGATCACGTATCAACCGACTCAAGAACAGCATTTTCCCTGCTGCTGTCAGACTTTTGAATGGACTTACCTTGCATTAAGTTGATCTTTCTCTACACCCTAGCTATGACTGTAACACAACATTCCGCACTCTCTTGTTTCCTTCTCTATGAACGGTATGTTTTGTCTGTATAGCACGCAAGTAACAACACTTTTCACTGCGTTAATATATGTGACAATAATAAATCAAATCAAAACAAATCAAACCAGTTTGGATGCTCTGTGCTCGACTTTCATCCCTTTCATCGCTCTCCTGGACATGTATGCTGCACTACCAGCTGTTTCAGGTGCATCCCTTGTGATGTGCCACGTAAAGGATGCCCACATGGGTGTCCTCTGCACTTGCTGGAAGCAAATGATAGGGTACCTTCCTGAGGTCACATATCTTTACTGGCTAATGTGACGCCAGATTTCCTAACTTGGGCCACGCAGGCCCTGCTAAGGAATTTGCTCATCATTCTATAAAGAGCAAGTGCTGAACTGAAAAATGCACTGCACCAGTGATATTTAAAGAGCCAGATACCTGACTTGCAAGTAGAGCAATTGTTAATTCTTTTTGCTTAGACTGGTTTTGCATAAGCACGATGGTGCGTTTTGGAGCTGGGTTTAGAGAATTGATGCTTAACGTCACTGGGACAGTGTGAGGGGTGAGGGTGTGGGTTGGAGAGGGAAACAGGATATGCTCCAGATTCACGTAAAATGGGAGACTTCCTGATCCTGCAGATTTTAACAGGGCCAACACTTGAAAATCCAGTTACGAGGGCTGTGCTGGTCCCTTGGTCTGACCGGGAAATGCATCAGAGGATGCATAGAGTGGAAACTCTGCTCCACACAGAGGAAAGTGAAGAAGGAACAAAAGGAGACAGTAAGAAGGCATTGATGTACCTTCCCAAGACCAACATGAACTCAGCATTCTCCGCAATTACATCCATCTGAGACATCAACCACAGCAGCTATTGGCCACCATCAAATGCTAAAAATAAGTTTAAAGAGTTATTTCTTTAGCATCTTTATCCAACAACACATCCAATTTTGAAAACACAAATCAGCTGTTTACCCTTCTTGTGCAACTGCTTACTGCCTCTTTTGCTGGTGCCTTTGCCTGTTTCAGTGCTCCAATGCACTGCTATCCCAGCATGACTGGTGAATGGCTGCTGATTTTCATGGGGAGAGAATGCAACCCTGGGTCTTGAAGGCCTGCTTCAGTCTGCATCAGCTTTGCACAGGTGGCAGCATTCTGAGCAGGCTAGCTGAGTGGCCGCAGTTTTAGATCGAGCGACAGTGGCTCATCATCACAGGAGGGGGTTTGTGCTTCCTCTTCCTGCTGGCTATGGTGAAGTTGGCAAAGCAGCAGTTCTTCTTCTGTCAATGCACTGTCTTATAGAGTCATAGAGGTTTACAGCATGGAAACAGGCTCTTTGGCCCCTCATTATTTTATAGACCCCTATAAGATTACCCCTACATCTCCTACACTCCAGGGAAAAAAGTCCCAGCCTATCCAACCTCTCCTTATAACTCAAACCATCAAGTCCTGGTAGCACCCTAGTCCTCTCTCTTTCTTGTTTCCTTCTCTATGAACGGTATGTTTTATCTGTATAGCATGCAAGAAACAATACTTTTCACTGTATGCTAATACATATGACAATAATAAATCAAATCAAATCAAATAAATCTTTTCTGCACTCTTTCTAGTTTAATAATATCCTTTCTACAATAGGGCGACCAGAACTGTACACAGTATTCCAAGCGTAGCCTTAATAATGTCTTGTACAACTTCAACAAGATGTCCCAATTCCTGTATTCACTGTTCTGACAAATGAAACCAAGCATGCTGAATGCCTTCTTCACCAGACTGTCCACCTGTGACTCAACTTTCAAGGAGCTATGAACTGCACCCCTAGATCTCTTTGTTCTATAACTCTCCCCAACACCCTACCATTAACTGAGTAAGTCCTTCCCGAGTTCGATCTACGAAAATGCATCACCTCGCACTTATCTAAATTAAACTCCATCTGACATTCGTCAGCCCACTGGCCCAATTGATCAAGATCCCCTTGCAATCCCAGATAACCTTCACTGTCCACTATGCCACCAATCTTGGTGTCGACTGCAAAGTCCTCACTTGCTCAGTCAGCAAAGGTCAAGACCTGGGGCACGTACCGCACTGATCGCCAGTAAGGGAGAGCCCAGCAGTATCATGTGAATCAGGCCAAGTAAGGCTGCAATAGCAGTAGCCAAAATTGGGAGTTGCTGAAAAAAGCAACAACATTGCCATTATGTCATCATCCATTCCTGTTATAATTCATCCTAGTGGGCAGAATTAAAGAAAAGCGTGTGAAACTGGCAATAGTGACACTCATCTCAGGTACTGAAGTAATAGCAGAACATTCCATGGTGAGTAGAGGAACAGCAAGAAGCTGAAAGGCAGCAATTTATTTTAAGCATTCACAGTCTTCAGTTTATACACCTTGAATAGCAGCAATATTTGTTTAAACAGTGCAGCAGAAGAAAGGTGCAGGGAAGATTATAAACATGTTTCTAAAATTCTTAAGCCGAAATTGGAATGTGGCTGATCTACTATCGGAGTTCTAAATAGTCTGCAGTGCCATGGTTTCTTCACTCAGGTGTGTCTGAATCAGACTAGATTAAAGTTTAATCTAGCAGTTGGAAATGAAGGTCTACATTGGTTAAACACATCGAGACTAATGTGGCAGCATGGTGGCAGAATGGTTATCACTGCTGCCTCATGGTGCCAGGGACCTGGACTTGATTCCCAGTTTGGGGTCACAGTCTGTGAGGTGACAGATTGCGATCGAGCGGGGCATCAGGGTTAGGGCTGCCGGGGGGCCGTGGGGGGTGTCGGGACTGGCCCAGAGATGTCTGGGGGGGACAGTGTTCGGGCTGTGGGGTGGGGGTGGGGTCACAGGGGCAGCATTGTGTGGTCGCTGGGCTGGCCAGCGATCGGGAGGCCGGCAGTGCGGAGCTACTGTACATGCGCCAATCTCAGCACTGACAGATTGGCACATGCACAGTGGCCCGCTCAGCGGTATGCTGCTGGTCTCTCCAGGGGGAATAGGCCCCACTATCTGATTTTTCGTGTGATTTACGCTAGTGCACTCTGCGGTACACAGAGTGTGGGAGATCCATTTTGAAAATCCCGCTGGAAAAACCAGTGGGATTTACTTCAGTTCTTATGCGAATTCAACGCTTAGAATTCTTTTGGGAGAATCGCCCCCGTTAAATTGAACTGGCGCACTGCAAATGTCAGCAACTACACGAGGAAACAATAGAGATTCTACACTACTTTAATTCTGGAAAACCATCATTAAAGGATGGCCTGCCTCCATTCAGCATGTTCATGAACAAGTATGACCCTTTGGCCTTATTGGGACAAGCATGGTATCCCCTGGGTAATCATTTTTAAAGGCAAGCAGGTCATCATTCCAGAATCTCTAACTTGACATTCTACAACAATTTCATAGCTCACAAATGGGCATAGATCAGATGGGAAGACTCACAGCAGGCGAGACACAGACCATGCAAAGGTCTGTTGACTTCGGGCAGGATTTTTTGGTTTTTGGGCGAACTCAGCTGGAAAATCCCACCCATTGGCTGGGTATGAACAATGATATTGAAGGCATTGTTAAAACATGCGATAAATGGCAAGGGAATATTCTATGTCAGCACAAGGAACAATTTCTACCATATGAAGTTCCTATTCATATTTGACCCAGGGTCCATAGCCTTTGCAGTCCAATGCCTTTAGCCATTTTTTGATATCACATGGAGTGAATCAAATTGGCTGAAGACAGGAATCTATGATGCTGCGAACTCAGGGGGAGGCTGAGATGGATCATCTGCTCTGACTGAAGATTATAGCAAATGCCTCAGCCTTATCTTTTGTACTGATGTGCTGGGCTCCCCCATCACTCCTCCAGCAAGTTGTAGAATAGTACACCAACATTCACAACTGGATGTAGCAGGACTCCAGAGCTTTGATCGAATCCATTAGTTTTGGGTTTGCTTAGCTCTGTCTATAACATGCTGCTCATAGTGTTTGGAATGCAATTAGTTTTGTGTTGTAGCTTCACCAGGTTGACACCTCATTTTTAGATATGCTTGCTGCTACTCCTGGCGCACTCTCCTGCACTGTTCATTGAATCAGGTTTGATCCCTTGGCTTTGTGGTAAGGGTAAATCGGGGGATACACTGGTCTATGAGGTTACAGATTGTGGTTTAGTGTAATTCTGCTGCTGCTAATAGTTATGATGTGGAGATGCTGGCGTTAGACTGGGGTAAGCACAGTAAGAAGTCTCACAACACCAGGTTAAAGTCCAACAGGTTTATTTGGTAGCAAATACCATGAGCTTTCGGAGCGCTGCTGACAAAGGG